>NC_088229.1:30772968-30887968 GCF_036934945.1 Oncorhynchus masou masou
CTCCTAACCCAAACCTTAACCCTTTTAGCTAACCCTTCCCCTAACCATAAGCTTAACCCTTTAACCTAACTCCTAACCTTAACCCTAACCTTAACCCGTAACCCGTAACCCCTCACCCTAACCCCTAGCCTAGCTAACATTAGCCATCTTGCTAACATTAGCCACTTAACTAGAATTCGTAACATATAATATACACTTTGAAAATTTGTAACATACTGTATAGTATGTTTTGCCAATTCATAACATATAATATGAATTGTAATTCGTAACATATCATACGGAATGGGTAATGGATATCCACAAATGAATACATACCATATGAAACGTAACATATCATACTAAATGGAGAGTCTCAGATTTACGTACAGAATAATACTAAATGCTCTGTGACCAGGTTGACATACAGTACTATGTGCATGGCAGACTAGTTTAGTTAGTAACTGTGTGTTATATCATACTCTCTATGATGCCAAATATGATTGAAGACAGTAATGCAACTGGAAGTATCTCCAGTAACATTCCTTAATAGCCGTAGCCAGTGCAGGGAATTAAAGAAGGGCTCCCTCCCAGACATATTTCAGTATACTAATCTTGCTTCACCAAAGGAGGAGAGAGGGATATAAGAAGATGCCCATTCTGCTGATGTAACGAGTGGAGGTGGGAGAGGAGGAGGAGGAGGAGGCACAGATGGGGAGGGATTGAATTCTCATCTTTACTATGCACCAGGTTGATTCCAGAGTAGTCTTTATTTCTTCTCAGCAGCTGAAAGCTACTATAATCCAATATTTACAATCCCAGAGTGAGAGGGTATTTTTTTCAGCACGGATCTATAAACCCATTACTAACAGGACTGCAGAGCTATTTATAAACCAAGAGGGGTTGTTTTTTCCCAGGTCTATCACAGCGTTGTATATTTTCCTGGTCCTCTTCGTCTTGCCTGCAGTATAGTCTCTATACCAGAGTCCCCCTCAGAAACACCTATAGGACCATCTCCCCAATTTGACCTCTCACTGTTTCCCGTAACATGGATCTTTAAAAAAACATTAGCATAAAGAATGCATGGCTTCCAGCCATAACCGAACTTAATCTATGAATCATGATTTGCAATGTTATCTCCCACAGTATTTCTATTTACAGTATGTTCCTCTTTTGATCAATTAGGACAAATATAGCCAATTCTGTCATATATTGCAAAACAAATAACCTAGGATTGAACTCTTTCATGAGGACTGCATAATCCTATTCCAAATGACCATGATTAACATTCGTTTTAATCTACTGTATGAGGGATAGCTAGCAGTCTGTTTTCTACTTGATGTGATGTAATGTAATGTAATGCAAAACATTTTCTCAGATTTCCAATAGCTAACATGAAATGTTCAACCACTCATGCAATGTCACCGCAGTGCAGTGTTTTGTGCTGTTGTACACGGCAACATATAGACTGGTGCAGAACAGCAAAACCATGAACTAAAGAACACACTACTCACTTAATCCATCTCCCCTGTTATTCAGTGACACAATTGAGCACAACTTCCAAAGGGCCAAAGCTAATTGTTTTTATTTCTACTTAGGGACGATCTTATCGGACATGTCTGTAGTGAATCAAACAGATGTCCCTTAGCCCGCTGACACTGCAGCAGGTCTCCAGACTGGCTTTGTGACTAACATAGCTGTTTCCCTCCCTCCCTCCCTCCCTCCCTCCCTCCCTCCCTCCCTCCCTCCCTCCCTCCCTCCCTCCCTCCCTCCCTCCCTCCCTCCCTCCCTCCCTCCCTCCCTCCCTCCCTCCCTCCCTCCCTCCCTCCCTCCCTCCCTCCCTCCCAGTCTGACACACTCTCTCTCAGTCTAACAGATAAGATCATCTCAATGTAGATGACTTTGACAGGCTGTTCGCCGTCTATTGCAATAATGATAGCGATCAACCACCTTGACCTAGAAATCTCAGCTTCACAGCCAGACCACAAAAAAAAAAATGTTTTTTTTTAGGAAGCATCAGAGGGGGCACTGGTCCTCTGGGGTTCTGTGTGTCCAGGTGAACATCACTGGAGAGAGAGACCATGAACGGTCACTTACTGTACAATCAGACAGCCAAGGACAGTCACTCAGATGTATTTCCTTAGCACTGTGAAGCACACAGTCTACTCAGTAGTACTGTGTATGGTATTATTGTATCAGTAAGAACTCATTCTACATTGTTTGTCGGGCAAAATCAAATCTCACATGTGTTTACAATGTTAAGTTTGCTTATCACAGCAATACATTACCAGCTACTAATTCAACTATTAATGTCATTGTATTTTCACTTACAATATCTTTACATGTGGGGCCATGTTGGGCTAAGTGATTTGCTCTCTTGCTGTGTCCTTCAGGATGGTGATGGTGACAGCACACCTCTTTGTGTGAAGAACAGGTCCGCCTTTGAGCACCAACATCATCACCTATTGCACTGCTTGGAGAAAACCACAGTGAGTGCTCCTTTTTTTTTGCCTGTTAACTATCTCATGGATCATTTTGTCTGAAATAACGTTTTATTCAAGGTGATCACTCACTTTGATGTACTTTATGCACACTCAGCAGTGTTACACTCATGATGTTTCACACTTTCAGCAGTTATGAGCAGCGATCACAGAATTACAAAAACTTTATTGTCCACGCAATGTGGAAATTTGTCTTTGGGCTTCACCACTTAAAAACAGACATTAAACACCATCAGGAGAACATCATCCTGGAGCTATAGCATGCAGAAACCTACAGCTATTTCAAAGCTGTGAGGCTGATCAGAGGCATTTTCTTTCTTTCTTTCTTTACTTAACCAGGAGAATCCCATTGAGACACAGAGTCTCTTTTACAAGGGTGATCTGGCCAAGAAGGCAGCAGTAGTCAATACATTATCAAAATGTACAACAAAGTAACACAATCCAGCCGGCAGGAAACATTTACACTCCTCCTGAACATCTTTGCCCCAGAGTTTTAAACTCACTAAGGGACATGATAGACATTTTTATTTATTGTATGTTTCGACAGAATCACGAGTTCACAGATGAAGTCACCTACAGCGAGGTGTGTGTGACCGACTCAGTGGGCTTCCGCACCAGCCGCAGCACTTCGCTGTCCAGCCAGCAGGGGGCCACCACAACCTGCTGCTCCCGCCGGGCCAAGAGGAGGGCCTTCCGCCTTGCCAACTCCACTGTCTCTGTCAGCCGGGGCAGTGTGCAGGAGCTGGACACGCTGCACGTCACCAAGACTCCTGCTGGTACCCAGTACCCACAGAGGTACTGTACCGCACACACCATCCACCTATCCACCTGATCCAAGGAGCCCACCCCTCCCTTTCTATCTCTGCCCCACCACTAAATCACCTGTAGAGGCTGTTGATGTTTTAGTATATTTTACTCTGGTTGATTCATTGAAAATAACCTTCTGCTGATCCGGAATTACGAGCTGAGGCAAAGTTGTTCAAGCTCTGCTGCCTCTAACTATTTTGATGCTGTTGATGTTTGTCAAAACAACCTCCGTAGGTTTAATGATAAATGTACCAGAAGCCTAAAACCATGCAAAGAAAATGTTTTACATTTGTCACTGTAGCATGACTCATGATAGTTTATTGTTTAGAGAAACAGTTGATCATGGTGAGATTGCACTTGCATTTTTATACATAGTTGTTGTAGATGGATGTATCACTTTACAGAGAGTGGAAGAACAAATGACCTGTCTAGAATACACTGATCTACTTACAATGATTACACATAAGTCCACACAAAATTAACAAGTTGGACTATTAAGGGGAATATTGGCGTGCATTGTCTAACTTTATCTATGTGTGTGTCTGAGCAGTCGCTCCAGTCTAAATGCCAGGACAGAAAACCTGAAGCTGAACTGTGATGACTACACGGCAGCCATCATCAGTATCCCCACTCCCCCAGCCAACACTCCTGATGAGAGCCTACCCAACTCCCCCGCCATCCCTGGCATCCTACGCAACTCTCGCTCCAGTACCTTCAACACCCAGGAAACTGTCAAGATCTCCTCTTTATAACCCCCTGAAGCACAGGACCTTGACCCCATTGCACAAAAGAAGAGGAAAGGGGCCCATCAGAGAAGAACATGGGAAAGAAGGACATTCAAGGATGATACCGCACACTCTTTGCAAATGCTTCACTCCAATACCAACGTAATGTCTACTGAATAGAGGTAGGGCTAGCGTGAATCTTTTTCATTTATTCATTCATTTGATTTGAACCATCCATGTGACGTGCTGGAGAAGTTACCGTGAGGTTGACCTTTTGGTCCAGGGAGTTACGGGGGGTGGAGGAGTTAGTAAATTGAGTGAGTATCACAGATACTCACGGAGACTGTGAGCTGAGCAGGAACAGATGACAGCGTGTGAAACAGGAATCTACATGCCTCTTGGACTCAGAGAACGGACACATATGGATGGTGTGGTTGGTAAGAGTCTTTTTCAACAATAATATACCCACCGTGGCATCGAATGCCTTTTTACTTTTCAAGATATGCAACGTTAGAACAAGCAGGAAAAACGAATATACAGTACATAATGTGTGTCAAAAAATATTGCAGGGAGAGATTATAAAGATTATGAATAATGACAAAATTATATTGATATATAAATACACCTTTCGAGAGAGAAATATTAGTTCTGCATTCTGCAATAGATTTCTTCACACAAACTCGGATGAAAATAAAGGAGTGATTGTTAGATGGTAGTGCATATGTAACATATTTTGTATCATACGTCTCTAAATCACATGCATCTTCAAACCTTACCAAAAAATGTCAGTGTAATGACGAGCTTAATACAGCTATGCATGTTCCTGTACAGTAGATGGTGGAGAATAGAACTGCTGATATTAGTGGTGTCAGATATGACGAGCTCATAGGTTTTTTGCATGGGACCTTATTCTTTCCCGCAGAACAGTTAGTTTGATTTATTTCTCCTGACAACATTGTGAAGTAATAATGATGTCATGTGCTGCACCAGAAGTGTACATTAGGTAAAAAAAAATAAATGAATGAAATAAAGATATTGAGGCATGTTCCTCGCCAGAATGCGAAGTGGGTGAGTATGATTGTGTGGTCTGTGTGTGGTAGGTTGGGAGGACTTGTGTTTATTGATCACAAATATGCATGGATACCGTTGTAGGTATTTTACCTGTTTCTTTTGGGGAATAAAATCTAGAGGAGGGATTCAACAGCATCCATTGTCAATGAGAAAGAAATTCGGGAGAAGAGGTTACCAGTAAGAAACGTTCACAGTTACCTTTCGTTGACTTCTCTTATTGTAATATTGTGTTACAGGGTTAAGTGTATGCAAGCCCGTTGATGGCTGTGTAATTGACAAACAACGTTTTTTGTTAAACATGCTAACATATCGGTGCTGCTACTGTACTACTTCATTGGACTTTACTGTTGTCATGGCTCCAGTTCTGTTTATGAGATCTGGTGTTTGCAATAACCGTTGCAATTATTTTACCGCAAACTTTGGCAAATCCTACTTTTTTTCTCAGCTGATTATTATTTTCATAATACTGCAATGAAAGACTTCCCTGTAACTGTGTACAGCTGTTCTAAAGTTACTTTAGTATTTATTCATATAATGCAGATAGGAGTAGAATGAGCACTATGTCGACCTCACACATACTTGCTGACATTCATTTCCAAACATATATAGCGATATGATTCACGTTATTTACACAATGTCGTTTTCTCATGGAAGTGACAACAGATGAGTAAAGTCGTGTCATATACTTTATACGTGTATGCTGTATAAATACAACAAACGATTGATGGGAAGATTATATAGTAATTATAAGAAGCTTATACATACCACTCCTCATGAAGTGTTTACCTGACCCAATGATAAGTGACCGGATGTGTAGGCTCAGGAGAGGTGGCGCTAGCCAGTACTCAGTCAGCGATAGAGATGCACTGATTCCCTAGAGGATGACGAGCGGAACAGATCAAAAGCACAGATGTCTATATTCTATTCCACAAATAAAGCAATTAGAATTCAGACAATTGTGTTGCCTTTTATTTTCAGTCTCCCAAAAAGAGAAGGGATGGACGCTTTGTTCCGGTGCTTCTTCCCTTGAATAATGGTGGTGTTTTTCTATTTTATCCATAATCCCCTCTATGGTAAGATTTCATTTGAGAAGTCACCTGTAGGGGAGGCTACAACATATGATGTAAAATATCCCCTTTCACCTTTACACTCAAATGACGATAGACAATGAGGACATTACCTCAATGTTTTTATTTCTAATTGATTCATTTCAATTGTCAACAGTCTGTTTTCATAGATAGTGCAGAATAAATAGATTGCGGTGAAAATCTCAAGTACGGTATGCTTAGTTTTAGCCCACTGTGTGATCTGACCATAACATGACCTGTGTTGAGTAACCCTGTCCATCTCTGCGTGTATGGACCGGAACAGCGTTCTGTCTGTATGTTTTATATGTCTGTCTGTCTTAATCCTCCTGACATTGAATCTGACCTTTGTAGTGGCACTAACCTGTGTAAAATGACATCATTGATCTGATTTGTGGTATTGACATCAGAGGGTAGCTAGCTAGAGAATGGCTGAATGGGATTTACGGCTTCACTCATATTGCACTTGCTCCACAGTATTAGCCCTCACAATAGCTAGAGTCTAAGCCTCAAGTTCTTATCCCTAAAGTCAGCCCTTGTTACATAAACATTTTAACAGATGCAGAGCGATTTACTGAAGCAATCAGGATTATTGGCCCAGCGCTCTTAACAACTAGACTCTCAGTGCCACCATATTTACTGTGGTGTCAGTATAGCCTATTTTATATGTCCTCATATTTCATATTACACCGAAACCTTTTAAATGAAGTAAATCAATAACAAACTAAAAAGACATGGAAAGATCGAGACGTATCACATATTCATTATAGGAGTTCATCTAAACTACAAGTTCAATTTATGGACTTACAATACTTACACCAACATTCAAAAGTTTGGGGTCACTGTCACGCCTTGGTCTTAGTATTTTGTGTTTTAGTTAATTAGTTAGTCAGGCCAGGGTGTGACATGGGTTTATTGTTTGTTGTATTCTTAGTGGGGTTTTTTAGTTATTGGGATTGTAGCTGATTAGGGGTGTGTGTTACATAGGTTTGGCTGCCTGAGGCGGTTCTCAATCAGAGTCATCTGATTCTCGTTGTCTCTGATTGGGAACCGTATTTAGGTAGCCTGGGTTTCGCTTTGTATTTCGTGGGTGATTGTTCCTGTCTCTGTGTTAGTGTTCACCAGTCAGGCTGTAATAAGTTTCACGTTCCGTTTGTTGTTTTTGTATTTATTCGTTATTTCATGTATAGTTCCGTTATTTGTTTCATTAAAGAACATGATTAATCAACACGCTGCATTTCGGTCCGACTCTCTTTCGACAAACGAAGAACGTCGTTACAGAATCACCCACCACACACGGACCGAGCAGCGTGTCAACAGGCAGGAGCAGCCCAAAGAGGAGCCGCGTATTAAGGATTTCTGGACATGGGAGGAAATCCTTGACGGGAGAGGACCCTGGGCTAAACCAGGGGAGTGTAGCCGCCCAAAGGTGCAGCAGGCGAAGAGGAAACAGGAGCTGGAAGGAAAAGGACCCTGGGCTCAGCCTGGTGAATATCGCCGCCCTAAGGAGGAACTAGAAGCGGCTGAAGCGGAGAGGCGCTGGTATGAGGAGGCAGCACGGCGACGTGGATGGAAACAGGAGCAGCCCAGAATGGAGTACAGTATGGATATTACGACGTGGGAAAAAATAGACAGGTGGGAGGCCGACCCAGAGAGAGTGCCGGAGCCCGCTTGGGATTCGCTGGAGCAGTGCGAAGAGGGCTATAGGAGAATGGAGTCGAAAAAAAAGACACGGCAGCGCAGAGCGAAGCCCCAAAAATTTATTGGGGGTGGGGCTATCAGGGAGTATGGCTGCGTCAGGTAGGAGACCTGCGCAAACTCCCTGTGCTTATCGGGGGGCTAGAGAGACCGGGCAGGCACCGTGTTATGCAGTGGTGCACACGGTGTCCCCAGTGCGGGTGCATAGCCCGGTGCGGTATATTTCAGCTCAGCGTATCGGCCGGGCTGAGCGTCGAGCCAAATGCCATGAAGCCGGCTTTACGCATCTGGTCCCCAGTGCGTCTCCTTGGGCCGGCTTACATGGCACCAGCCTTGCGCTCGGTGTCTCCGGTTCGCCTACATAGCCCAGTGCGGGCTATTTCTCCTCACAGCACTGGCAGGGCAACCGAGAGTATTCAACCAGGTAAGGTTGGGCAGACTCGGTGCTCAAGAGCTCCAGTGCGCCTGCACGGTCCGGTCTATCCAGTACCACCTCCACACCCCAGCCCTCCGGTAGCAGCTCCCCCGCACTAGGCTTCCTGTGCGTGTCCTCGGCCCAATACCACCAGTGCCAACACAACGCATCAGGCCTTCAGTGCGCCTCGCCTGTTCAGCGCAGCCAGCGCTTTCTCCCTCTCCTGCGCTGTTGGAGTCTCCCACCTGTTTAGCGGTTCTAGAGCCTTCCTCCTCTACAGCGCTGCCGGAGCCTCCTGCCTGTATGGAGCAGCTAGAGCTGCCAGTCTGCATGGAGCAGCCAGAGCTGCCAGTCTGCATAGAGCAGCCAGAGCTGCCAGTCTGCATGGGGCAGCCAGAGCTGTCAGTCTGCTTAGAGCAGCCAGAGCTGCCAGTCTGCATGGGGCAGCCAGAGCTGTCAGTCTGCTTAGAGCAGTTGGAGCTGTCAGTCTGCATGGAGCAGCTAGAGCTGCCAGTCTACATGGAGCAGCCAGTGTTGTCAGTCTGCATGGAGTTGCCAGTCTGCATGGAGCTGCCAGTCTGCAAGGAGCTGCCAGTCTGCATGGAGCAGCCAGAGCTACCAGCCTGCATGGAGCAGCTAGAGCTGCCAGTCTGCAAGGAGCTGCCAGTCTGCAAGGAGCTGCCAGTCTGCATGGAGCAGCTAGAGCTGCCAGTCTGCAAGGAGCTGCCAGTCTGCATGGAGCAGCCAGAGCTGCCAGTCTGCATAGATCTGCTATTCAGCCAGACTCTTCCAGATCTGCCAGTCAGCCAGACTCTTCCAGAACCGCCGGACAGCCAGACTCTTCCAGATCTGCCAGTCAGCCAGACTCTTCCAGATCTGCCAGACAGCCAGACTCTTCCAGATCTGCCAGTCAGCCAGACTCTTCCAGATCTGCCAGTCAGCCAGACTCTTCCAGATCTGCCAGTCAGCCAGACTCTTCCAGATCTGCCAGTCAGCCAGACTCTTCCAGATCTGCCAGTCAGCCAGACTCTTCCAGATCTGCCAGTCAGCCAGGATCTGCCAGATCTGCTAGTCAGCCAGGATCCGCCAGACGGCCAGGATCTGCCAGTCGGCCAGGATCCGCCAGTCAGCCAGGATCTGCCAGATCTGCTAGTCAGCCAGGATCCGCCAGTCGGCCAGGATCCGCCAGTCAGCCAGGATCCGCCAGTCAGTCAGGATCCGCCAGTCAGCCAGGATCCGCCAGTCAGCCAGGATCTGCCGGATTCAACTGCCTGGCTTGGCTTCATCTCAGTACTGGGCTTCTTCTCAGTACTGGGCTGCCTCTCAGTGCTGGGCTGCCTCTCAGTGCTGGGCTGCCTCTCAGTGCTGGGCTGCCCCTCAGTCCCGAGCTGCCCCTCAGTCCCGAGCTGTCCCTCAGTCCCGAGCTGCCTCAGTCCCGAGCTGCCCCTCTGTCACGAGTTGCTCCTCTGTTATTTAGGGTTCTGGGTGAGGACTATTCGGCCATGGTCGGCGGCGAGGGTGGATCATCCCAGGACGCGAAGGGGAGGAAAAATGACATTTATGAAGTGGGGTCCACGTCCGGAGCCGGAACCGCCACCATGGACAGACGCCCACCCGGACCCTCCCTATGGTTTTGAGGTGCGTTCGGGAGTCCGCACCTAGGGGGGGGGGGGTTCTGTCACGCCTTGGTCTTAGTATTTTGTGTTTTAGTTAATTAGTTAGTCAGGCTAGGGTGTGACATGGGTTTATTGTTTGTTGTATTCTTAGTGGTTTTTTTTAGTTATTGGGATTGTAGCTGATTAGGGGTGTGTGTTACATAGGTTTGGCTGCCTGAGGCGGTTCTCAATAAGAGTCAGGTGATTCTCGTTGTCTCTGATTGGGAACCGTATTTAGGTAGCCTGGGTTTCGCTTTGTATTTCGTGGGTGATTGTTCCTGTCTCTGTGTTAGTGTTCACCAGTCAGGCTGTAATAGGTTTCACGTTCCGTTTATTGTTTTGTATTTATTCGTTATTCATGTATAGTTCCGTTGTTTGTTTCACTAATAAACATGAGTAACCTACACGCTGCATTTCGGTCCGACTTTCTTGCGACAAACGAAGAACGCCGTTACAGTCACATAGAAATGTCCTTGTTTTTAAAAGAAAAACACCAGTCTCAATGTCAACAGTGAAAAGGCAGAGTCTAGGCAGAGTCGCAAAGAAAAAGCCATATCTCAGACTGGCCAATAAAAATAAGAGATTAAGATGGTCAAAAGAACACAAACACTGGACAGAGGAACTTTGCATAGAAGTCTAGCATCCCGGAGTTGACTCTTCGCTGTTGACAAAGAGACTGGTGTTTTGTGGGTACTATTTAATGACGCTGCCAGTTGAGGACTTGTCAAACTAGACACTCTAATGTACTTGTCCTCTTGTTCAGTTGTGCACCGGGGCCTCCCACTCCTATTTTTATTTTGGTTAGGGCCAGTTTGCCCTGTTCTGTGAAGGGAATTGTACACAGCGTTGTATGAGATCTTCAGTTTCTTGGCAATTTCTCGCATGGTATAGCATTTTCTCAGAACAAGAATAGACTGACAAGTTTCAGAAGAAGGTCTTTGTTTCTGGCCATTTTGAGCCTGTAAACGAACCCACAAAAGCTGATGCTCCAGATACTCAACTAGTCTAAAGAAGGCCAGTTTTATTGGTTCTTTAATAAGAACAACAGTTTTCAGCTGTGCTAACTTAATTGCAAAAGGGTTTTCTAATGATCAATTGGTCTTTTAAAATTATAAACTTGGAATTCTATTTAACTAGGCAAAACAGTTAAGAACAAATTCTTATTTTCAATGACGGCCTAGGAACACTGCCTGTTCAGGGGCAGAACAACAGATTTGTACCTTGTCAGCTTGGGGGTTTAACTTGCAACTTTCCAGTTACTAATCCAACGCTCTAACCACTAGGCTACCCTGCCGCCCCAATTAGCTAACACAACGTGCCATTGGACCACAGGAGTGAAGGTTGTTGATAATGTGCCTCTGTACGCCTATGTAGATATTCCATAAAAAAATCTGCCGTTTCCAGCTACACTAGTCATTTACAATATTAACAATATCTACAATGTATGTCTTTTCAATTTGATGTTATTTTAATGGACAAAAAAATTGCTTTTCTTTCAAAAAACAAGGACATTCCTAAGTGATCACAAAACTTTGAACGGTAGCGTACGTGAAATAAACTGTCAGTTCTTCGGCTTACTAAGATGGAAGCTGTGCTTTCTGTTAGCAAAGATATCCCTCTGGGGTCTGTGTTTTCTCATCAAATGTAAGCAAACTGTTCATTGCACAAGAGTACTAAGATAATCATCCAAGTAGACGTCCAAGCATTTCTCTTACACACGTTGGCCACTATGTTACATCAAAGTGAATAATGAATTAACGTACTCATGATGCATTCATTGAAATCATCAATCACCTGATTGCAAAAGGGGAAAGTTGCAGAGTACATCTGTTCTTTAAAAGTACACTTGATGACTGATAGGCCTACCCATAATCTGATGACGTGTCCTCCCACTGGGCACACACTGGTTGAATCAACTTGGTTTCCACGTAATTTCAATGAAATGACGTTGAACCAACATGGAATAGACATTGAATTGGCATCTGTGCCCAGTGGGCCCCTCTTCGGAAAGGTCAAATTTCCCCTTCCAAATCAAATCAAATTGTATTTGTCACATGCGCCAAACATAATAGGTGTAGACTTTACCATGAAATGCTAAATTATAAGCACTTTCCCAACAATGCAGAGTTAAAAGTAAGAACATTTGCACGCAAAAAAAGGAAGTAGTAACACAGTAAAATAACAATAACACGGCTATATAAAAGGAGTACCGGTACTGAGTCAATGTGATGGGGGTACGAGGTAGTTGAGGTGATTGAGTTGAGGTGATTATACACAGTGTATAGAACATTAGGAACACCTGCTCTTTCCATGACATAGACTGACAATGTGAATCCAGGTGAAAGCTATGATCCCTTATTGATATCACTTGTTAAATCCACTTCTATCAGTGTAGATGAAGGGGAGGAGACGGGTTAAAGAAGGACTTTTAAGCCTTGAGACAATTGAGACATGGATTGTGTATGTGTGCCATTCAGAGGGTGAATGGGCAAGACAAAAGATTTAAGTGCCTTTGAACGGGGTATGGTAGTAGGTACCAGGCGCACCGGTTTAAGTGTGTCAAGAACTGCAATGCTGCTGGGTTTTTCATGCTCAACAGTTTCCGGTGTGTATCAAGAATGGTCCACCACCCAAAGGACATCCAGCCAACGTGACACAAATATGGTAAGCATTGGAGTTAACATGGGCCAGCACTCTGTGGAACACTTTCGACACCTTATAGAGTCAATGCCTCAACCAAATGAGGCTGTTCTGAGGGCAAAAGTGGTGTTCCTAATGTTTTGTACACAGAGTCTATGTACATGTAGGTAGGAGTAAAAGTGAGTGACAGAGTGTGTGTGTGTGTGTGTGTGTGTGTGTGTGTGTGTGTGTGTGTGTGTGTGTGTGTGTGTGTGTGTGTGTGTGTGTGTGTGTGTGTGTGTGTGTGTGTGTGTGTTGGAGTGTCAGTGTAGTATTTGTGAGTGTGTAGTCTTTGAAAACGTTTAGGGCCTTCCTCTGACACCTCCTGGTATAGAGGTCCTGGATGGCAGGGAGTGGGAGTGATGTACTGGGCCATACACATTATCTATCCCCTGAAGAGTCTTGCAGTCGGATACCAAGAAATCCAGATAGTGTGTACTACTGAAAATGCCTATGCAAAGATTAACTTTATAAAAGTGGCCCTACCCTTCTCTCTCCTGAGATGGTGGGAGATAAGACAACATGCGGCATCTTTCTCAGTAAGTGTACAGACCACAAAGCCACAGACAGCTCGCTCAACTTTTCCTCTAAGCTGGCAGTTCTCCTATCTCAGCCACAGACTGCCAACACTGTCATCTAGCTGCAGGCATCAGAACAACTTCTTGCTCATGGAAAACATAGTTGTTAAGTACAACTAATTTAGTGTATATATGATACCATGTTGAAGGTTGCCATTTGTTACTGTATATGTCAAGTGTGTGTTAACAGTCATTGAGAATAATATTAGTTGTATTTGGTATTTACGAAACGTGATAATAACCTGTACTCTTCTAACTCTTCTTTTAGTAGCTATAAGCGATGTGACATTAATGCATGTACCTTTACTGTAAATATATTAACCTTGCTATACTACATCTTACATTGCAGTCATGAAACAGTCATGAAAAACAGATTTTATGAGCATATGAAAACCATGGTTTAACTTTAGTCATTACTGGAAGTAAATTGTCACACAATAAATATCCCTTCATAGACCTACAATGTATTTGTGTAAATATCACAAATATCTCTGGGTCTAGTTCTAAATTTGTAAATACATTCTATTTTTCTAAAGTTATGTTATTGATAGTTCTTGAGTTATTGTATTGGATTTTGTTATCAAAGCTTGGTTTTGGGGATTAATCCTAACCCGTTTCTAGAAGCTTTTAACAATAAATCAAAGTTTGTCCTTAACTAGAGCAAAATGCCAATACATTAAAAAAAGTAATGCTAAAATTGTAGTTAATTTCCCAACATTAAAAGGATAGTTCAGCCAAATGACAAGATTACATATTGGTTTCCCTGCCTTGTAAGCAGTCTATGGACAAGATATAACAGCAATCCATTATTTAGTTTACTATAATCATATATAAGTGACTTTGTTGAGCTACACCAGTCAATACTTTGTAGAAGCAGCTTTGGAAGCAATTACAGCTGTGAGTCTTCCTGGGTAAGTCTCTAAGAGTTTTCCACACCTCAATTGTGGAACACTTACCTATTATTATTTTTAAAATTCTTCAAGCTCTGTCAAATTGATTGTTTATCATTGCAAGACAACCATTTTCATGTCTTGCCATAGATTTTCAAGTAGATTTAACTCAAAGCTGTAACTCAGCCAGTCAGGAACATTCATTGTCTTCTTGGTATACAACTCCAGTGTAGATGTGGCCTTGTGTTTCAGGATATTGTCCTGCTGAAAGGAGAATGTATCTCCCAGTGTCTGGTGGAAATCAGACTGATCGTCTAGGATTTACCCTGTGCTTAGCTCCATTCAGTGTATTTTTTATCCTGAAAAACTCCCCAGTCCTTAATGGTTACAAGTATACCGATAACATGATGCAGCCACCACTATGCTTGAAAATATGGAGAGTGGTACTCAGTAATGTGTTATATTGGATTTTCCCCAAGCATAACACTTTGTATTCAGGACAAAACGTTAATTGCTTTGCCACATTTTTTTCAGTATTACTTTAGTTCCTTGTTGCAAACAGGATGAATGTTTTGGAATATTTGTATTCTGTACAAGCTTCCTTCTTTTCACTCTGTCAGTTAGTATTGTGGAGTAACTACAATGTTATTAATTCACCCTCAGTTTTCTCCTATCACATCCATTAAACTCTGTAACTGTTTTAAAGTCATTGGCCTCATGGTGAAGTCCCTGAGTGGTTTCCTTCCTCTCCAGCAACTGAGTTAGGAAGGACGCCTGTATCTTTGTAGTGACTGGGTGTATTGATACACCAACCCGGAGTGTAATTCATAACTGCACCATGCTCAAAGGGATATTCATTGTCTGCTTTTCATTATTTTTACCATCTACCAATAGGTGCCCTTCTTGCGAGGAAATTGAAAACCTCCCTCGTCATGGTGCTTGAATCTGTTTTTGAAATTCACTGCTCGACAGAGTTACGTTACAGATAATTGTTTGTGTGAGGTACAGAGATGAGGTAGTAAAAAAACAACTGTTAAACACTATTAGTCTATGCAACTTATTAAGCAACTTGTTAAGCACATTTTTACTCCTGAACTTATTTAGGCTTGTCACAGCAAAGGGGTTGAAAACTTATTGACTCCGGATGTTTCAGCTCTTCCTTTTTGACTCATTTCCAAAATGAATGAAAAACGTAATTACACTTTGAGATTATGGGATATTGTGTGTAGGCCAGTGAAAAAAAACATCTCAGTTTAATCCGTTTAAATTCAAGCTATACCACAACAAAGTGTGGGAAAAGTTTTGCCAGACTCATAGGCTCCAAGTCGACACTTCAGCAAAATAACAAAGGGAATGTGTTGTGGAGGATTGGTTTCTGTGTCCTGTGCAGGTAACAGTTAAATGTCAACTTTGAAGATGTTCATTCTGTTAATACAGTAGTGAATATGATATGGGGGCGGCAGGTAGCCAAGTGGTGAGATCGTTGGGTCAGTAACCGAAAGGTTGCTAGATCGAATCCCCGAGCTGACAGGGTAAAAATATGTCGTTCTGTCTCTGAACAAGGCCATTAATCCACTGTTCCTAGGTCGTCATTGTACATAAGAAGGCCAAAACTGGTGACATCTATTGTGAAGGTACTGTAGTTGTTAAAAGTACTCATTTCCAATGTTTCATGTTGTAAGTAGCTATAGCTCGATTTGTGAGGTAACCTTGTTTTCAGATATGTTGCTGACTGTGGGTCTCTATCTAGCTATTGAAAAGCAAAAGATTTCTCTCACTTGGCAGAAATGCTTTTGTCATCTTTCTGAAATCTTTCTACAGACTTTAAATAGTGTACTGTCAATGTCTTATAATACACTACATGACCAAAAGTATGTGGACACTGGCTAGTCAAACATCTTATTCTAAAATCATGGTCATTAATATGGAGTTGGTCCCCGCTTTTCTGCTATAACGGCTTCCACTCTTCTGGGAAGGCTTTACACTAGATGTTGGAACATTGATGCAGGGTCTTACTTCCAACTCAGCCACAAAAGTATTAGTCGGGCACTGATGTTGGGAAATTAGGCCTGGCCCACAGTCGGCGTTCCAAATCATCCCAAAGGTGTTCGATGGGGTTGATCTCGACAAACCATTTCTGTATGGACCTTTATGCAGGGGGACATTTTCATACTGAAACAGGAAATGGCCTTCTCCAAATGTTGCCACAAAGTTGGAAGCACAGAATCGTCTAGAATGTCATTATATGCTGTATTTTATTATTAATTTCACCTTTATTTAACTAGGTAGGCCAGTTTGGAACAAGTTCTCATTTACAACTGCGAACTGGCCAAGATAAAGCAAACAACAGAGTCACACATGGGATAAACAAAAGTGCAGTCAATAACACAATATAAAATCTATATACAGTGTGTGCAAATGTAGTAAGGAGATAAGGTAATGAATAGGCCACAGTAGTGAAGTAATTACAATTTAGCAAATTAACATTGGAATGATAGATGTGCAGATGATGATGTGCAAGTAGAAATACTGGTGTGCAAAAGAGCAAAAAAGTAAATTAGAACAATATGGGGATGAGGTAGGTAGTTGAATGTGCTATTTACAGATGTGCTGTGTATATAACGGGTGTCGTCTTCTGAAGAAGAGAAATCGGACCAAAGCGCAGCGTGGTAAGAGTTCATGACTTTTTATTTAAACTGAACACTAAACAAAAATAACAAAGTGAATAAGCGAAACTGAAACAGTCCTGTCAGGTGCAGAACACTAAACAGAAAACAACTACCCACAAAAACCATGTGGGAAAAAGCTACCTAAGTATGGTTCCCAATCAGAGACAACGATAGACAGCTGTCCCTGATTGACAGTGTACAGCTGCAGCGATCGGTAAACTGCTCAGATAGCTTATGCTTAAAGTTAGTGAGGGAGATATAAGTCTCCAACTTCAGCGATTTTTGCAATTCGTTCCAGTCATTGGCAGCAGAGAACTGGAAGGAAAGGTGGCCAAAGCAGATGTTGGCTTTGGGGATGACCAGTGAGATATACTGTACCTGCTGGAGCGCATGCTACGGGTGGGTGTTGTTATGGTGACCAGTGAGCTGAGATAAGGTGGAGCTTTACCTAGCAAAAACTTATAGATGACCTGGAGCCAGTGGGTCTGGCGACGAATATGTAGCGAGGACCAGCCGACGAGAGCATACAGGTCGCATTGGTGGGTAGTATATGGGGCTTGGTGACAAAATGGATGGCACTGTGATAGACTGCATCCAGTTTACTGAGTAGAGTGTTGGATGCCATTTTGTAAATGACATCGCCGAAGTCGAGGATCGGTAGGATAGTCAGTTTTACGAGGGTGTGTTTGGCAGCGTGAGTGAAGGAGGCTTTGTTTTGCGAAATAGGAAGCCGATTCTACATTTAATTTTGGATTGGAGATGCTTAATATGAGTCTGGAAGGAGAGTTTACAGTCTATCCAGACACCTAGGTATTTGTAGTTGTCCACATATTCTAAGTCAGAACCGTCCAGATTAGTAATGCTAGTCGGGCAGGAGGGTGCGGTCAGCGATCGGTGGAAGAGCATGTATTTAGGTTTACTAGCGTTTAAGCAGTTAGAGGCCACGGAAGGAGTGTTTTATGACATTGAAGCTTGTTTGGAGGTTTGTGTCCAGAGAGTGTTAATATTTCCCTTCACTGGAACTAAGGGGCCGAGCCTGAACCATGAAAAACAGCCCCAGACCAATATACCGGCTCAACCTAATGTTACAGTTGGCATTATGCATTCAGGCAGGTAGCATCCTCCTGGCATCCATCAAACCTAGATTTGTCTGTTGGACTACCAGACAGTGAAGCATAATTCATCACTCCAGAAAACACATTTCCACTGCTCCCGAATCCAATGGCGGCGAGCTTTACACCACTTCAGCCAACGCTTGGCATTACGCATGGTGATCTTAGGCTTGTGTGCGGCTGCTCGGCCATGGAAACCCATTTCATGAAACTCCTGAGGGATAGTTATTGTGCTGACATTGCTTCCAGAGGCAGTTTGGAACTCGATAGGGAGGGTTGCATCCGAGGACAGACGATTTTTACACGCTTCAGCACTAGGCAGTCGCGTTCTGTGCGCTTGTGTGACCTAGTCATTGTTGCTCCTAGATGTTTCCACTTCACAATAACAGCACATTAACAGCAGAAATTTGACAAACTGACTTGTTGGAAAGGTGGCATCCTATGACGGTGCCACGTTGAAAGTCACTGAGATCTTTGATAAGGCAATTCTACTGCCAATGTTTGTCTAGGGAGATTGCATGGCCGTGTGCTCAATTTAGTACACCTGTCAGCAACGGCCAAATCTACTAATCCACATACTTTTGTATATATAGTTTATTTCTCCCAATAATTTAATATGATTGCCGGTTATCTAGTCAAACAGCCCATTGCTCAGATCCCCATCACATCAACTTGATTGTTTGTCTGTCCCTTGGCGCGTTGTCTCTGTTCATTTCAGCTCATGGTTGTTGCTCTCTTTCTCTTACTGCCAGGACACTTTGTAAACAGGGTCAAGAGTAACTGCACGTATGTCATTTCAACATCTACAAATAATACTGTAGGGACTTAAGTCACTAAGGTACAATAGCCAAATCGAAGGACACTTTTGTAAACACTTGCAATTATCTATGTCGCAACAGTGTTTTTTGTAAATAAAATATGAAATTACCCTAAAGTGGTATACCCTGGAGATCCTAAACACATGGCAAATATGTCTGTACAATTGAGCCGCCACCAGAGGGCAGTCAGTGAACACTTTGACAGCAATAGTAGCATCCTGTGGCATTGAATGAAATGTTCCGTAATATGTGAAAACAAAAACTCATGTTTTCGTACGTAATATGTGTGCATTACGAGAGACACTGAGAAGGTTTTGGTTAGAGTCATATTTTGGATACAGCAAGATTCTCAGTGAGAAAAGAGTCTGCTTTTGAGAGTGGAGACTGTGAGGATGTTGAGACCAATGGAAATGAAACGTTCAGACCAACGGAAACGAGAGACTTGAATTAACATAGTGAGTGCAATCCTTTTTTGTTAAAACAACAGCACAAACGTGCATGTCACCCATTAAAATGATCAACATTTTTATTAAGAAAACTCGATATATATATCAATTAAACATGATCAAGTATTTATATTCACTGCTTAGTGTAGCAGAGAGAGTACCCTGTCAAAAGATAGATAGATAGATGACAGAAAGGATTACTATAGTAATGATAAGAAGAGAAGAATTGTCGGTGCAGTGCACTTTTTAAAGGTATTTTCAGACTTAATTGAACAGATAGTGGACGACAGGAGATACCTAGGTGAGGAGACCAGAGAGGAGGTTGCAGAAGTCATTGAGAGACCCAAACCCAAGGACCTGGATGTCCACGATGATGAGGAGGGTGACCTGGAGCCTAATGGACAGGGGTGAGCAACATGGAGGCTTGACATGATCTGTTGTCAAACAGAAGTATGAGAGGGGGTGTTTTGATTATGTTTTTACGTTGGCACTTTGCATCGTTCTCACGCATTTGAGAAATACACATTTTCCGTATCTAGTAATTACCTAGCAATTTGGCACTTTTTTCATGTCATGTAAAATTAGTACGGTATGGTTTATTCATTTTTACAAAATAGAGAAAACATGTTATCGCATCAAATTATTTCGAATATTTTGTATTCAGTAAACTTGCCATTTCAAATGTCTTGTGACATCTCTTTTTAGGATCCCAAAGTTGGCGTCAAAAATCTGGGTATCTGCATAAGAACCTCATGTTCCCAGAATCAATGGGGTCTGTCTTACAACAACACATGTATTAGTGAAACATGATCTTGCTATGTGTTAGTTCCTTCCATAAAGAACAGCATGTGAAAATTCATTAATTGCTCTTTATGCCTCAAAGCTCATAGCCAACAGCTGTTTTTCAATGACTTTTATCGTGGTTTTTTGTTGTTGCTACTTTTACCATTTATAAATGCAAAATTTTAAACATTTTTATTTGTAAATGCAATAACATTGTGCACTGAAATGATGTTGTTTTTATTCTCCTCTTCAACTTCCCAGTATTTATGTGTTTATGAAAGTTCTTATTCAGATTTTACACAATAATAATTTCAATGTTTGATTTTTTTACCTTTTGAATTGATTAGATTTTAAGGTTTATAAAATATGAAAGTAGTAGTTCACAGGGTTTATCTCATAGCTATGTATTTTATTTGTTTAAACATCTTTGTTTAGAGTTTTGTTTTCTCTATGAAATCATGTTTGAGATTTGGTGTTTGGAATTTTAAGAATATTGTCAATAGTGGGGAAAACAATCAGTGTAAATTAGAAAACTAACTTAAATGTGAAAAATGTAACAAAATTGAGATGATGATGAGAGGTATAAAATTAAGTACAATTAAGAATACTTCCAATGATTATTTGATGTACAGTGTCAGATTTTCTTTATTATGTAATTCGCAATTGAAGAAAATGAAAATATACTGCTTTAATAATGTACTGTGCTGTCAGTAAGTTTTTTGTAAGGAGACTAAATTATTGGCTCTATTGATGCTGTCGTGTTAATTTAACATTTTACATTATGAAATTATTCAAATGATGGTAATAATTTAAAAAAATACTGATCTGCATATTTTGAAGGTTTACAATGCCTAACAATATTAAACTGTCTATGCACATACAGCATGCAGTGCAGTGCAATCAAAAATGTGATTTTCCTGTGTTTTATATATATTTTCACACTGTGAGTTTGGAACTATACTGTGAAATAGTGAAAACTATGATAATGCCCTTTTAGTGTAAGAGCTGCCTGGAATGTCTGCCTGTTTTGGTGGGATGGTGTTTTGGCCTGCCTGGTGGGATGGAGTTATGGCCAGCATGGTGACATCATTACACAACGGGTGGGTCTAATCCTGGATGCTGATTGGTTAAAACCCGCATTCCAGCCTGTGTCTATTCCACAAGTTACCACCGGCTAAATCTATGATGTTGAAATGCCTATTTACTCTGTTCCATCTGACTGAGCAATCCATTGTCTCATCAGCTCAGCCAGGCAATTTATAAACTTGATCTACACTATGAAAAGCATTTAGACCTTTTCTCCCATTTCTTTTAGACTAGCATCAACAGCATAACAGTAATAACTTTGCTGTCTCTCTCAATCTTCAGCTGTCCTATGTGGTAATGAATGTGTCAGGAGTCGGGATGAGACAGACAGGCTGGCAGCTTTTCTCAGCCAGTCGAAATCATAAATCAGCATCATTTTTATGGATATATACAAAGAAATTTCAATAGAAAAACACTAAATGCAGCTAGTTTACTGTCATTCCAACTTCAGCTTGAAGTGATTGTGTTAGCTGTGTAGTTGGCTATCTCTTCTGAACAATAGTGTGACTGTGTTAGCCAAAGTTGGCTAGCTAGCAAAGAAGGGATGAGAACGTTGCCAGCCATCATGGCAACAGAACCGATAGAACAAACGACCAGCTGGCTTGGGTAGCAACCCTAGATTTGTGTCGGGACTATATCTTGTAGCAGGAGGAAATAGTATGAATAAATTGATCAAAATATAGTTTTTAATGAAAAAATATACTTTTTCTCAGCCCTAACAACACCTGTGCCAATCTATCTTCAAAACACTGGCTTCTCTATCATTATCACTTAAATAATATAGAGTTCCCAACCCCTCTGCCAATAACAACTAGTTTTCAGTTTTCCCCTCCCCACTCAGACCACACCCAGACAGTCCGAGCTAAATTTTGCTTGAGAAATTGTTCTTTGCTAAGAATCCATTTTTGCTTCTTTTAGACTCTCTTAATTGAAAACAATCACAGTAAGGTAATTAATTGTTGACCAGAAATGATCTGATATTGAGATAAAACGGCTGCATTGGACCTTTAACCAGGGCTCCTGTGGCACAACGGTCTAAGGCACTGTATCTCAGTGCTAGAGGTGTCACTACAGACACCTTGGTTTGAATCCAGGCTGTGTCACAACCGGCTGTGATTGGGAGTTCCATAGGGCTGCGCACAATTGGCCCAGCGTCATCCGTTTGGCCTGTGTAGGTCATATTTGTAAATAAGAATTTGTTCTTAACTGACTTGTCTAGTTAATAAGTAAAATAAATACAATTTAACAATACTGTGAAAAATAACAATAAATGAATCTGTGTTAGATTTATATTGTTATATACTGTGCACACTGACTGCAAACAGGATCAGTTGCTCGAGACACAGGAGATTGCTTTTGTGTTGTGTATTAAACTGTATGTATTTAAACGTCTATAGTTTGATATTCAGCATAAAAGCCATTTACCATCACATCACATTCTCCCAGGCAAACTATAATAATTATGGGACACCAACAAAAAATATTTCCAAATATGCTGTTTCTTATGAGAAGACTGATATAATGTCCCTTCACGGGAGAAACATACAGTACAGCAGCATCCCGTGACCATGAATGTCAACCTTCAGAGAGCTTTATGTGTTGCCAGGAGTTATTCAGGGCCAATTGCGGTCCCAGGACTGAGGATATACCCAGCGGGACTAATTTGTAAGTTGTGGTTCGAGTGTTATATGTAAACCTCACACCCAGCCTCCCACTCTACCAGGGGGCTCTTGTAAGGGTAGGGATGCGGGATTAAAAAGGCTGCAGGGATGGAGACATAAATAGAACAGAGTACATACCAATATTTAAGAGAGGGGATAAAATGTTCACTCTGGGTTTGATTTTGTCTCCATTTTACAAAGAGGAATTTATTTTACAGCAATCCCTGTTACCTATGTATCTTGGCATGGATCTCAATTGGACTTTTTTGATGGCATAATATAATCATGCTCTTAAAGATATCAACAGTTTGCAGTGTATCTCTTTACATGGAATGCTTTGTCTCACAGCACTGAGGCCATAGTCATGATAACATGGTTTATCACTATCTTGTTGATAGTAAATAGTCATTCTGACAGCTCTAACATCAACAGTGTGTTTTATAATACTTTTTGGGGGGATTAGAGTAAATTTAGAGTCTGGAAGGGAATTGAATAACAAGAGTGAATTGAATAATTCAACTTATGAATAAAGCTATTATAAAACAATTTATTTTCCTGAATTTGGTTACAATTAATCTTTTTACTTTACATTTCTAGAACTGACTGCGGCACTGTCAACCACCTAACCTTGGAACCTTGGACAAATGTTCATAACCTCATCTACTAGATATTCAAAACAACAGCTCTGACATCACTAGCCTGCCATGGCCATTTGCTGTGGTTTTCACAGACAGCTTTGTTTGCCGTGGATCGAGGTTGGTGGAGCGAACTGCTGTGAAATCCCAATGTTTCTTTACCTCATCACACACGTGCCTTTTGATTGGTGTAATGGTGCATACTGTAGCTGTGAGAAAGGCCCAGTTGTGGTGATTTTCCACAACAGCGGAGATGTATTAATAGGTTTTGCTCCCTAGTGGTTGGTTCCATTAAGATGGCCCTATCTTCCCTATCTCGGCCTGCTGGTGTTACTGTACATCTAAAGCATCTGTTGGACTGAATGCTCAGTGGGACCCTAGAGAATGATGTAATTCCAATGAACAACACATGACATCTTAATGTAAGCTCTCCTTTGTTTCCAAACACATGGCAGTAACAAATCAGATGACAGACAGACTTCTACCATATTCACACATGGGCTTGATAATGACATTGGAGTAATAATAATAAAAAAATGGTTGCCAGGCATCATAGGAGATACTGTTTACTAACTAATTAAGAGTATATGCATGTTTTAGTGATGGGTATTCAGATATCAATGTATTAAGTATTACAGTAAGGAAATGAATTGTGGCCATGAGATAGACTAGCGTTCTGTTCAGGGTTTGTACTTCTACATCAAACTGCCTCACACTACAGAAACAGGAGATAGGCTCCTGCTCCCATGAGCCGTTCCAGCTCACACAAGCCAAGGCTCGAGCCAGGCTACTTACTTACAGTAATGTCTACACTATATCCCTGACAAGACTCCTCATTTGCTGCCTATTACAACTTTTGCTTGGTTCAGTCATTGATCAGTGGCATGCTGTGAAGTAAATTGATATATGTTGTCTAATGGTTGAGGAATCTGCCAAAGTATTGAATGACCAAATGGTTTGACCTGTTATGTCGTGTTCAGATGACAAATGGAAAAGACTGGCTTAACAAGCTTTACATTTTTGCAACGCCTTGTCTCCATCCAATTATTATAGAACATAAATGAGCTGACCAGTCATTTCACATGATGATTTTTGTTCACACATGTTTATATATGCTGTGTAGTACTACAAACATGACAACCATTTGGATAAAATGTATCGGAACGCATATATGGGCATAGTGTCATCAATACCAGATGAACCCCTATACCATTTGAGGTACTTTAGTCATTTGATTAAAAGACACGATTCATCTCTGTAGTTTCCTGGAAGTTACACCGCAATAGCTTGTTTGCCACGAAGATTCATGTTCTTGCATGTAATATACAGTGCATTCAGAAAGTATTCAGAGCCCTTGACTTTGTCCGCATTTTGTTACATTACAGCCTTATTCTAAAATTGGTTAAATAGTTTCTTCGCCTCATCAATCTACACACAATACCACATAATTGCAAAGCAAAAACAGGTTTTAAGAAATTTCAGCCTATAAAAAAAAATACATTTGCATAAGTATTCAGACACTTTACTCAGTACTTTGTTGAAGCACCTTTGACAGTGATTACAGCCTTGACTCTTCTTGGGTATGACGCTACAAGTTTGGCACACCTGTATTTTGGGAGTTTGTCCCATTCTTCTCTGCAGATCCTCTCAAGCTCTGTCAGATTTGGATGGGGAGCTTTGCCGGACAGCTATTTTCAGGTCTCTCCAGAGATGTTCGATCGGGTTCAAGTCCGGGCTCTGGCTGGGCCACTCAAGGACATTCAGAAGCCACTCTTGCATTGTCTTGGCTGTTTGGTTAGGGTCATTGTCCTGTGGGAAGGTGAATCTTCACCCCAGTCTGAGGTCCAGAGGATCTCTCTGTAGGTTTCTCTGTTCATCTTTTCATCGATTCTGACTGGTCTCCCAGTCCCTGCCGCTGAAAAATACCCCCAAAGCATGATGCTGCCACCACCATGCTTCACCGTAGGGATGGTGCCAGGTTTCCTCCAGACGTGATGCTTGGCATTCAGGCCAAAGCGTTCAATCTTGGTTTCATCAGACCAAAGAATCTAAAGAACCAAAGAGTCCTTTATGCGCCTTTTGGCAAACTACAAGCGGGCTGTCATGTGCCTTTTACTGAGGAGTGGCTTCCGTCTCACTCATCTGGCCTGATTGGTGGAGTGCTGCAGAGATGGTTGTCCTTCTGGAAGTTTCTCCCATCTCCACAGAGGAACTCTGGAGCTCTGTCAGAATGACCATCAGGTTCTTGGTCACCTCCCTGACCAAGGCCCTTCTCCCCCGGTTGCACTGTCGGACAGCTCTAGGAAGAGTCTTGGGGGTTCCAAACTTATTCCATTTAAGAATGATGGAGGCCACCTTCAATGCTGCAGAAATGCTTTGGTACCCTTCCCCAGATCTGTGCCTCGACACAATCCTGAGCTCTACGGACAATTCCTTCGACCTCATGGCTTGGTTTTTGCTCTGACATGCGCTGTCAACTGTGGGACCATATATAGACAGGTGTGTGCCTTTCCAAATCATGTCCAATCAATTGAATTTACCACAGTTGGACTCCAATCAAGTTGTAGAAACATCTCAAGGATGATCAATGGAAACTGGATGCACCTGAGCTCAATTTCGAGGGTCTGAATACTTGGAAAAATGTCTCAAAATCTGTTTTCACATTGTCATTATGGTGTATTTTGTGTAGACTGATTATTTATTTTATTTTATTTAATCCATTTTAGAATACGGCTGTAACATAACAAAATGTAGAAAAGGGAAGGGGTCTGAATACTTTCCGAATGCACTGTATATATACTTACTGTACCAGTTGGTTTGCAAGGTTGAAAATCACATTCTGAAGACACATGGGTTGCTATCAGTTTGCTGTGTAATGTACAGGAAAATCAAAACTGTTGAGTTTTAAAATAGTAAAATCAACATTTAGATTAGGGCACATAGGTCTGAATGTGCCCACTAATGTAATATAATGTGAAGGCTGAATTTTTTTCTTTCTTTTCAGTGTGAAGAAAATTGCAGCTTGGATTGTTTAGGAGTCAAATGTCATAGCGTGCACCGCAGTGTGAGTTTACATTGGCCGTGTTTCTGTGTGACAGGGGCCCTGGGATCTGGTGAAAGATGACCCTGGTTAGTGTAACACCCTAAATATGCTGCAAAGCATGAGGGCAGGCAGGTTCATGCCTAGTGCCAAGTAACCTCCTGCCACCAGCTCACAGGACACCACATTCTCCCTCCCTGAGACAGCCGTGCTTGCGCCCGCCGCTCTCAACCTAACAAAGGCCGGGCGTCCGTCAGTACAGGGCCAGCTGCAGCAGGTGCCAGGGGTTTATACAATGTAAAGGAGTGAGGGGTGAGAGGGTGGTAGACGAGGGAGGGGTGAGGGGTGAGAGGGTGGTAGACGAAGTGGTGAGAGGGGGGCAGGAGTGGGATGGTGGTGAGTGGTGAGGGGGTGGTAAAAGAGAGAGAGTGGTGAGTGGTGAGGGGCTGGTAAGAGAGGGGTGGTTGTTGAGGGGGTGCTAAGAGAGGGGTGAGTGGTGAGTGGTGAGAGGGTGGTAGGAGAGGGGTGAGTGGAGGGGTGAGTGGTGAGTGGTGACTAGGTGGTAGGAGAGGGGTGAGTAGAGAGTGGTGAGGGTGTGGTAAGAGAGGGGCGAGTGGTGAGGGCGTGGTAGGTGAGGGGTGAGTGGTGAGTGAAGGGGTGGTAGGAGAGGGATGAATGGTGAGTGGTGAGTGAAGGGGTGGTAGGAGAGGGTTGAGTGGTGAGTGAAGGGGTGGTAGGAGAGGGATGAATGGTGAGTGGTGAGTGAAGGGGTGGTAGGAGAGGGGTGAGTGAAGGGGTGGTAGGAGAGGGGTGAGTGAAGGGGTGGTAGGAGAGGAGTGAGTAGTGAGTGGTGAGTGGTGAGTGGCGAGGGGGTGGTAGGAGCGAGGTGAGTGGTTAAGGGGTAATCCCTAATCTTCGAGACTCAGTAAAAAAAGGCAATGTAAAAGAGAACGTACAATCACTGGAGAACAAACTGGATTAGCTCCATTCGAGACTAACCTGTGAACGGAACCTGAAGAACTGTAATATTTGTAGACCATAATATTTACCAAGATAGTTTTCATCTGTATTTTTCGTAGCTGTCTATTTACCACCAAAAGTGATGCTGGCACAAAGAACCCACTCAACGAGCTGCATAGAGCCAAAAGCAAACAAGAAAATGCTCATCCAGAGGTGGCGCTCCTAGGGACCATTGATTTGAATGCAGGGAAACTGAAATCAATTTGACAAAATTTCTACCAGAATTTCACCTGTACAACAATAGGCAAAAAAACTCTAGATCACCTTTACGCCACACACAGAAACACATACAAAGCTCTCCCTCGCCCTCCATTTGGCAAATCTGACCATAACTCTATCCTCCTGATTCCTGCTTACAAGCAAAAATTCAAACAGGAAGTAAAAGTTTAAGTGGTCCGATGAAGCGGATGCTAAGCTACATGACTAGTTTGCTACAGACTGAAATATCTTCCGGGATTCATCCGATGGCATTGAGGGGTTTACCACATCAGTCACTGGCTGATAAGTGCATCGATGACTTTGTCCCCACAGTGACCGTACGTACAGATCCCAACCAGAAGCCATGGATTACAGGAAAAATCTGCTCTGATCTAAAGGCTAGAGCTGCCACTTTCAAGGAGCGAGACACTTATCTGTACCCTTATAAAAAAATGCCACTACGCACCATCAAACAGGCAAAGCGTCAATACAGGACTAAGATTGAATCCTACTCTGATGCTCGTCAGATGTGGCAGGCTTGCAATCACAGATTACAAAAGGAAACCCAGTCGAGAGCTAACCAGTGAAGCGAGCCTTCCAGACAAACTTAATAATGCCTTCTAGGCAAGCAACAATGAACCATGAGAGCACCAGCTGTTCCAGGCGACTGTGTGATCACTCTCTCCATGGCCTATGTGAATAAGACCTTTAAACAGGTTAACATTCACAAGGCCAAACAGATTACCAGGATACCTATTCAGGAACCAACAGGACCCTGAACAGCTTCTACCCTCAAGACATAAGACTATAAAGTTAGTTAAATAGCTAACCAAATAGCTATTTTTTTGCATTGACTCATCACATATGTTGCTGCTACTGTTTATTGCCTATCACTTTATTCCTAGTTATATGTACATATCTACCTTAATTACCTCATACCCCTGCACATGTGTGTTTTTCTTTTCTATTATTTCTCTATTTTCTTACTCTTGCAGTGTTGGGAAGGGCCCGTAAGTAAGCATTTCACTGTTAGTCTACACCTATTGTTTTACGAAGCTTGTGACAAAGAGCATTTTATTTTATAAAATTTGGTAAAAGAGGGAGAGAGTTGAGCGGTGAGGGAGTGGTAGGAGAGGGAGAGAGGTGAGGGGTGAGGGAGTGGTAGGAGAGAGAGAGTGGTGAGGAGTGAGGGTTGTGGTAGGAGAGGAAGAGAGGTGAGGAGTGAGGGTTGTGGTAGGAGAGGGAGAGTGGTGAGGGGTGAGGGAGTGCTAGTAGAGGGAGAGTGGTGAGAGGTGAGGTAGTGGTAGGAGATGGAGAGTGGTGAGGGGTGAGGGTTGTGGTAGGAGAGGAAGAGAGGTGAGAGTTGAGCGGTGAGGGAATGGTAGGAGAGGGAGAGAGGTGAGGGGGAAGTGGTGGAGAGGGAGAATGGGAGAGAGGGTGGTAGGAGATGGAGAGTGGTGTGGGGCGAGGGTTGTGGTAGGAGAGGAAGAGAGGTGAGGAGAGGGAGAGAGGTGAGGGGTGAGGGAGTGGTAGGAGAGGGAGAGTGGTGAAGGGTGAAGGTTGTGGCAGGAGAGGGTGAGTGGTGAGGAGTGAGGGTTGTGTTAGGAGAGGGAGAGAGGTGCGACTATGAATCACTTAGGTTATGGACGGAGCTTCAAAGAAGGAAATATGATATGCCCTCGAGAGTGGATGAAAAGAAGCAGACAGAAGAGATGGATTATGTTTATTTGTTCATACCAAAAGGCATACTCAAACACTGTGTCAAAAACTTTATGTGCAACCTATACACAATAATTATGTACTTGATTTGAAAAAAACAAAGTTACAATATGTTACCATAAATTTCAAAGAAGCTTTGGTTTAACAGTACACTACTGTAAAGTTTACGGTATTTACGGTAACATACTGTACCTGTTTGCCAATAAGATACCGTAAAAACAACCTTTTTCTTTTTTTACAGTGCACAAAAAGGATGATTTGAACTTCAATTTCTATTTAGGGAGACAGAGTTAATTGTTATACAGCAGCTCCCAATTTGTTGCCTTTGCTTTAAATTAAGTTGATTTGAAACTATGTGAACTTGAAACAGCTTTCAGTGTGACAGTCATTTTCTGGGGTCAGTTGTGGAATACCTAAAAATTACACTCTGGATATTTACCCATACCCATTTCATATTCAGTCTATTACATTACATTCATTATACAGTTAATGTATTTTCTGTATGTCTATATTTGAACATGAATCTTTCATGAACAATGAGAGTATCCACAGAAATAGACAAACTGAGGTAGCCTCAATCACGGAACAGCCTGTACAGTGTGACACACTACAAAAACATTTGAGAGAACATTGAGCACTGCCAAAGTGAACACTGCCACTAAGCCAGCTTGAACGCACAGTGCACACTCTCCCTCTATGAAATTATTATAATGCTTGTCTTCTGTGCAGTGAGAGATTGTAAAACACAGAATAAAACGCATTGTTCTGACAATAGCTGCTAGGTACAAGTTCTATGTTACAGTATATTTCTCAGGTCACCAACGTTGTGTAGTTACACACAATATAGCATAAGCTGCTCCTGTGCTACAGTAGATACAAACTATTTTGTAACATTGCTAAATTTATCAGGTTACCAATATTGTGTACATACACACAGAATAGTATGAGCTCACTCACACTCAAATAGTGCTGCTTTTACAGTACACTCGTATCCTATCAGAGCTTTTTCCCCTTGTGTGGCTCTCTGGACTGACGTTGAGTAGAATTCAGTTACCCTACCTATCAGTGCATGGTAAGAGTGGGGTCGAATGCACACCTTGTGCTTGCTCCCTGTAAATTGGATAGTTGATACCATGAGCTGGAGGTGTACACAGATACCTCAGACACCATTCCACTGAAGACATTTACTCCACCTCCTGGTGGACAGGACTACTCCTACACACACTAGGGGTGGAGCAGGTGGCACTGACCTTGCCATTCTCCGGTTGCAGTCCGTTTGTGTCCACTAGCGTCGGCATCAACCAGTCCTTTTCCACATAGGACCTGACCTCCCCTACTGTGCATCTGATGTTAGCATTGAGCTCCAACAGCCTGCTGAACATTTCCATGGCAGCCGGGGTGAATCTCTTCCACAAGGGTGGAACTTCCTCCACGGTGGGTGCCTGGCACCAATCAGCAAACTCCTGGTAGAAGTCATCTGAGGTCACACAGCGCTCCCAGGGGAAGTAGCCGGTGAGGATGCAAAAGATGACCACTCCGAAGGCCCAGGTGTCCAGGCTGGGTTCCACGCTGAGCGGGGGCGCCGTCACCTCCTTCTGGCCCTCCTCCAGGGCAACGGCACACAGCTCTGGGGCCATGTAGGGCAGCGTGCCGGAGATGAAGCGAATCAGAGTGCCTCTCGTCTGAGCCAGGCCGAAGTCAGCCAGCTTTACCCGGCAGCAGTGGCTGTCCAGCAGCAGGATGTTCTCAGGTTTGATGTCGCGGTGGACCAGGCCGTGCTCGTGGATGAACTCCAGCGCACTGGCAATCTGCAGGACGCAGCGCTTCACTGCACTCTCTGGGATTCCCACCTGGGAGCAGAGGATTGGAAACTGTTAAGGCTTTGTGGTCACTGAGACTTGTCTAAGGTGAATTAGAAGACTGTACATTTGGACCATTTTAACAGCACATTGCACTCATGGACACTCAAAATGGTATAGATTGACAATATTCCCCCATCCTCTTGATTGAATTCTAAAACACTTTGTACTTAGGTCACAGTTTTACTATATCAAACTCAAACACAATCGTACTTTTGGTTGGATGACAGCAAAAAGGTCCCTCCCAATAACAAGCTCCTGGGCAAAGCCATAGTGCTCATTAGATTGAAAGGCGATTCCGAAGAGACCTACGATGCAGGGGTGGCAGGATAGGTGCAAGGAGATGCAGTACTCCCGTAAGAATCCCTGGAGCTTGGTGGAGGCTTTTGGCATCACTTTAAGAGCCATCGGTGTTCCTGTAAAACATTCCTATTTGTTATGTTTTATAACAACTTGGCAAAATGTTATGACCATAAGAGATGTTTATGACCAGAAAACACAAGAGATAGCAGACGGTATAAATGATATTAGCAGCCGCATTAGATCCAGTATTGGCAGTACTCTATGAAATTTGCTGTTCCAAGATGACGTAGCAGTCGGTCGTGTGTTGTGTTTGTTTGTCTTATCTAGCTAATTCTTGGGCTACAATATCTCTTTTGCCAATATTGCTATTCTTTGGACCCTATGATCACTCGTCTACACAGCTGATGCCCCCTGGACAGTTTCAATAAGACAGTACCTAATTTTGTTTATCTGTCGGCCCCAGCCTCAATCTGGGGTGGCAGGGTAGCCTAGTGGTTAGAGCGTTGGACTAGTAACCGGAAGGTTGTGACTTCAAACCCCCGAGCTGACAAGGTACAAATCTGTCGTTCTGCCCCTGAACAGGCAGTTAACTGTTCCCAGGCCGTCATTGAAAATAAGAATTTGTTCTTAACTGACTTGCCTAGTAAAATAAAAATTTACCCATTGTTGTCTTAGCTCTCCTGATCAACATCTGTAACTGCTTTATGCCTCTTTCTAATGTCAATATGCCTCTCTAAAATCAATATGCATTGTCTACTGCTGTCTAGGCTTGTCCTTACTGTTTTATTTCACTGTAGAGCCCTCAGTCCTGGTCACCTTGCCTTAGATAGCTCTGTTGTCCCACCCCCCACACACGCTAAGACCTCAACTGGCTAAACTGGTCCCACCAGAGACGAAACCTCTCTCATTGTCACTCAACGCCTAGGTGTACCTCCACTGTACTCACATCCTACCATGCCCTTGTCTGTACATCATGCCCTGAATCTACTGTATTCTACCACACCCAGAAATCTGCTCCTTTTATTATCTGTTCCCAATGCACTAGACAACCAGTTCTTATAGCCTTTAGCCGTACCATTATCCTACACCTCCTCTGTTCCTCTGGTGATGTAGAGGTTAAGCCAAGCCCTGTAGACCCCAGTACCACACCTATTCCCCAGGCACTATCATTTGTTGACTTCTGTAATTGTAAAAGCCTTGGTTTCATGTATGTTAACATCAAAAGCCTCCTCCCTTTATTTGTTTCACTGCCTTAGCACACTCCGCCAACCCTGATGTCCTAGCTGTGTCTGAATCCTGGCTTAGGAAGGCCACCAAAAATTCCGAAATTTCCATCCCCAACTACAACATTTTCCTCCAACATAGAACTGCCGAAGTGGGCGGGGTCGCAATCTACTGCAGAGATAGCCTGCAGAGTTCTGTCATGCTATCCAGGTCTGTGTCCAAACAGTTCAAGCTTCTACTTTTAAAAATACACCTTTCCAGAATTAAGTCTCTCAATGTTTCCGCTTGCTATAGACCCCATGTGATCTTCGGATGTACCGATCCTGTGCATGTGTTGTTACCCGTGGTCTGCCACTGCGAGAACGATCAGCTGTCCGTCCTGTCTCCCTATGGCTCTGTCATAACCTCACATGGTCTCTCCTATCATTGCTATGCAGACGACACACAATTAATCTTCTCCTTTCCCCCTTCTGATGACCAGGTGGCGAATCGCATCTCTGCATGTCTGGCAGACATATCAGTGTGGATGATGGATCACCACCTCAAGCTGAACCTCGGCAAGACGGAGCTGCTCTTCCTCCCGGGGAAGGACTGCCCGTTCCATGATCTCGCCATCACGGTTGACAACTCCATTGTGTCCTCCTCCCAGAGCGCTAAGAACCTTGGCGTGATCCTGGACAACACCCTGTCGTTGTAGGTTCAACTAACATACATTTAAGGCGGTGGCCCGTTCCTGCAAGGTCAGTTAAGAACACATTCTTATTTTCATGCTCTACAACATCCTGTTCAGGGCAGACCCTGCTTCACACAGGAACGGCGCAGGTCCTAATCCAGGCACTTGTCATCTCACCGTCTGGATTACTGCAACTCGCTGTTGGCTGGGCTCCCTGCCTGTGCCATTAAACCCCTACAACTCATCCAGAACGCCGCAGCCCGTCTGGTGTTCAACCTTCCCAAGTTCTCTCACGTCACCCCGCTCCTCCGCTCTCTCCACTGGCTTCCAGTTGAAGCTCGCATCCGCTACAAGACCATGGTGCTTGCCTACGGAGCTGTGAGGGGAACGGCACCGCAGTACCTCCAGGCTCTGATCAGGCCCTACACCCAAACAAGGGCACTGCGTTCTTCCACCTCTGGCCTGCTCGCCTCCCTACCACTGAGGAAGTACAGTTCCCGCTCAGCCCAGTCAAAACTGTTCGCTGCTCTGGCCCCCAATGGTGGAACAAACTCCCTCACGACGCCAGGACAGCGGAGTCAATCACCATCTTCCGGAGACACCTGAAACCCCACCTCTTCAAGGAATACCTAGGATAGGATAAAGTAATCCTTCTCACCCCCCCCTTAAATGATTTAGATGCACTATTGTAAAGTGGCTGTTCCACTGATGTCAGAAGGTGAATTCACCAATTTGTAAGTCGCTCTGGATAAGAGCGTCTGCTAAATAACTTAAATGTAATGTAAATGTCTTAGGCGTCTCACAGTACGGACATTGCAATTTATTGCCCTGGCCACATCTTCAGTCCTCATGCCTCCTTGCAGCATGCCTAAGGCATGTTCAAGCAGATGAGCAGGGACCCTGGGCATCTTTCTTCTGGTGTTTTCAGAGTCAGTAGAAAGGCCTCTTTAGTGTCCTAAGTGTTCATAAATATGACCTTAATTGCCTACCATCTGCAAGCTGTTAGAGTCTTAACGACTGTTTCACGGGTGCATGTTCATTAATTGTTTATGGTTCATTGAACAAGCATGTGAAACAGTGTTTAAACCCTTAACAATGAAGATCTGTGAAGTCATTTGGATTATCTTTGAAAGACAGGGTCCTGAAAAAGGGACATTTCTTTTTTTGCTGAGTCAATCTCACACAAATTATCATGGAACCTACCAGGTACAACCCCAAATCCGGTAACATGGGCACCCTCATAGATATCATTCTGACCAACCTGCCCTCTAAATACACCTCTGCTGTCTTCAACCAGGATTTCAGCGATCACTGCCTCATTGCCTGCGTCCGTGATGGGTCCGCGATCAAACAACCACCCCTCACTGTCAAACGCTCCCTAAAACACTTCAGCGAGGAGGCCTTTCTAATCAACCTGGCCCGGGTACCCTGGTTAGTCTTTAAAAGTGCCTTCCTCACCATCTTAAATAGGCATGCCACATTAAAAAAAAATGTAGAACTAAGAACAAATATAGCCCTTAGTTCTCTCCAGACTTGCCTGCCCTTGACCAGCACAAAAACATCCTGTGGCGTACTTCATTAGCATTGAATAGCCCCCGTGAAATGCAACAGGGAAGTTGCAACCAATATACACAGGCAGTTAGGAAAGCAAAGGCTAGCATTTTCATCTTGTAGCACAAATTCCAAAAAGTTTTGGGACACTGTAAAGTCCATGGAGAGTAAGAGCACCTCCTCCCAGCTGCCCATTGCACTGAGGCTAGGAAATACTGTCGCCACCAATAAATACATGATAATCGAGAATTTCAATAAGCATTTTTCTACGGCTGGCCATGCTTTCCAAATGGCTACCACACAACCTTGGCCAACAGCTCTGCACCCCTCGCAGCAACTTGCCCAAGCCCCCCTCCCCTGCTTCTCCTTCACCCAAATCCAGATAGCTGATGTTCTGAAAGAGCTGCAAAATCTGGACCCCTACAAATCTGTTGGGCTAGACAATCTGGACCCTCTCTTTCTAAAATTATCTGCCGCAATTGTTGCAACCCCTATTACTAGCCTGTTCAACCTCTCGTTTGTATTGTCTGAGATCCCTAAAGATTGGAAAGCGGCCGCGGTCATCCCCTCTTCAAAGGGGTAGACACTCTAAACCCAAACTGTTGTAGACTTATATCCATCCTGCCCTGCCTTTTTAAAGTCTTAGAAAGCCAAGTTAACAAACAGATTACCAACCATTTAGAATCCCACCGTACCTTCTCGGCTATGCAATCTGGTTTCCGAGCTGTTCATGGGTGCACTTCTGCCATGCTCAATGTCTTAAACGATATCATAACCGACATCGATAAAAGACAGAGCTGTGCAGCCGTCTTCATTAACCTGGCCCAGGCTTTCGACTCTGTCAATCACCACATTCTTATCAGCAGACGTAACAGCCTTGGTTTCTCAAATGACTGCATCGCCTGGTTCACCAACTGCTTCTCAGATAGAGTTCAGTGTGTCAAATTGGAGGGCCTCTTGTCCGGACCTCTGGCAGGCTCTATGGGGGTGCCACAGGGTTCATTTCTCAGGCTGACTCTTTTCTCTCTATATATCAATGATTTCGCTCTTGCTGCTGGTGATTCTCTAATCCACCTCTACGCAGACAACACCATTCTGTATACTTCTGGCCCTTCTTTGGACACTGTGTTAACAAACCTCCAGACGAGCTTCAATGCCATACACCACTCCCCCCGTGACCTCCAACTGCTCTTAAATGCTAGTAAAACTAAATGCATAATCTTCAACCGATCGCTGCCTTCACCCGCCTGCCCAACTAGCATCACTACTCTGGACGGTTCTGACTTAGAATATGTGGACAACTACAAATACAGTACCTACATGTCTGGTTAGACTGTAAACTCTCCTTCCAGACTCATATTAAGCATCTCCAATCCAAAATTAAATCTAGAATTGGCTTTCTATTTCGCAACAAAGCCTCTTTCACTCATGCTGCCAAACGTACCCTTGTAAAACTGGCTACCCTACTGATCCTTGACTTCGGCTATATCATCTACAAAATAGCCTCCAACACTCTACTCAGCAAATTAGATGTAGTCTATCACAGTGCCATCCATTTTGTCACCAAAGCCCCATGTACCACCCACCACTGTGACCTGTATGCTATGGCTGGTCCTCGCTACATATTCGTCACCAAACCCACTGGCTCCAGTCTTTGCTAGGTAAGCCACGCTTTCTTTTAGTTCACCATAGCAACACCCACCCATAGCACGTGCTGCAGAAGGTATATTTCACTGGTCATCCCCAAAACCAACTCCGCCTTTGGCCGCCTTTCCTTCCAGTTCTCTGCTGCCAATGACTGGAACGAATTGCAAAAATTGCTGAAGATGGAGACATATCTCCCTCACTAACATTAAGCATCAGCTGTCAGAGCAGCTTACCAATCACTGCACATGTACACAGCCCATCTGTAAATAGCCCCAATTACCTCATCCCCATATAATATTTATTTTTGCTATTTTGCACCCCAGAATCTCTACTTGCACATCACCATCTGCACATCTATCACTCCAGTGTCAATGCTAAATTGTAATTATTTTGCCACTATGGCCTATTTATTGCCTTACCTTCTTAATCTTACTACATTTGCACACACTGTATATACAGTGCCTTGCGAAAGTATTCGGCCCCCTTGAACTTTGCGACCTTTTGCCACATTTCAGGCTTCAAACATAAAGATATAAAACTGAATTTTTTTGTGAAGAATCAACAACAAGTGGGACACAATCATGAAGTGGAACGACATTTATTGGATATTTCAAACTTTTTTAACAAATCAAAAACTGAACAATTGGGGGTGCAAAATTATTCAGCCCCCTTAAGTTAATACTTTGTAGCACCACCTTTTGCTGCGATTACAGATGTAAGTCGCTTGGGGTATGTCTCTATCAGTTTTGCACATCGAGAGACTGAAATTTTTTCCCATTCCTCCTTGCAAAACAGCTCAAGCTCAGTGAGGTTGGATGGAGAGCATTTGTGAACAGCAGTTTTCAGTTCTTTCCACAGATTCTCGATTGGATTCAGGTCTGGACTTTGACTTGGCCATTCTAACACCTGGATATGTCTATATTTGAACCATTCTTTTGTAGATTTTGCTTTATGTTTTGGATCATTGTCTTGTTGGAAGACAAATCTCCGTCCCAGTCTCAGGTCTTTTGCAGACTCCACCAGGTTTTCTTCCAGAATGGTCCTGTATTTGGCTCCATCCATCTTCCCATCAATTTTAACCATCTTCCCTGTCCCTGCTGAAGAAAAGCAGGCCCAAACCATGATGCTGCCACCACCATGTTTGACAGTGGGTATGGTGTGTTCAGGGCGTTTTGCATTGTTGCCAAAAAGTTCAATTTTGGTTTCATCTGACCAGAGCACCTTCTTCCACATGTTTGGTGTGTCTCCCAGGTGGCTTGTGGCAAACTTTAAACAACACTTTTTATGGATATCTTTAAGAAATGGCTTTCTTCTTGCCATTCTTCCATAAAGGCCAGATTTGTGCAATATACAACTGATTGTTGTCCTATGGACAGAGTCTCCCACCTCAGCTGTAGATCTCTGCAGTTCATCCAGAGTGATCATGGGCCTCTTGGCTGCATCTCTGATCAGTCTTCTCCTTGTATGAGCTGAAAGTTTAGAGGGACGGCCAGGTCTTGGTAGATTTGCAGTGGTCTGATACTCCTTCCATTTCAATATTATCGCTTGCACAGTGCTCCTTGGGATGTTTAAAGCTTGGGAAATCTTTTTGTATCCACACCCGGCTTTAAACTTCTTCACAACAGTATCTCGGACCTGCCTGGTGTTTTCCTTGTTCTTCATGATGCTCTCTGCGCTTTTAACGGACCTCTGAGACTATCACAGTGCAGGTGCATTTATACGGAGACTTGATTACACACAGGTGGATTGTATTTATCATCATTAGTCATTTAGGTCAACATTGGATCATTCAGAGATCCTCACTGAACTTCTGGAGAGTTTGCTGCACTGAAAGCTAAGGGGCTGAATCATTTTGCACGCCCAATTTTTCAGTTTTTAATTTGTTAAAAAAGTTTGAAATATCCAATAAATGTCGTTCCACTTCATGATTGTGTCCCACTTGTTGTTGATTCTTCACAAAAAAATACAGTTTTATATCTTTCTGTTTGAAGCCTGAAATGTGGCAAAAGGTCGCAAAGTTCAAGGGGGCCGAATACTTTCGCAAGGCACTGTAGATTTTTATATTGTGTTATTGACTGTACGTTTGTTTATACCATGTGTAACTCTGTGTTGTTGTTTTTGTCGCACTCCTTTGCTTTATCTTGGCCAGGTCGCAGTTGTAAATGAGAACTTGTTCTCAACTGGCCTACCTGGTTAAATAAATATAATAATAATAATAATAATAATTCTAAGGGTAATTTGATACCAAAAAGTTTCTGAGACTTTTCAAGCTATGTGAAATCAATAAAACACTTTATTGTGTCATTGAACCAAAGGAAAGCCCTTAGTATTTCAGCCTTTTAAACTATGAGTTGGCTTCTTACCCCTGCAGCGATGGGTGACCAGCAGAACCTTGCCATACTTCCCCCGGCCGATCTCCTTGATAATGTTGAAGTGCTCTTTGATCTCCAAGTGGCTTAGGCTCTGAGCCGTCAGCGCAATCAGTTCATCGATCAGACTGCCATCTGCAAGGCCCAGCTCGATCATCTCTCTTTCTCTGTCTCAAATCTGACAGTCAGAGAGACATGGGTTAATGAATGTAATGATCCAATGCCTATGCACAATTCACAACAAACAATTATTGGAGATGCATTCGTAAAGTGCATTTGTAAAGAATTCAGACCCCTTGACTTTCTCCACATTTTGTTACGTTACAGCCTCATTCTAAAATGCATTAAATAATTTTTTCCCATCATCAATCTACACATCTATTTAACGCCCCATAATAACAGAGCATTTATTTAAAATAAATAGCACAGATATCAAATTTACATAAGTATTCAGACCCTTTACTCAGTTCTTTGGCAGCGATTACAGCCTCGAGTCTTCTTGGCTATGACGCATCAAGCTTGTCACACCTGTATTTGGGAAGTTTCTCCCATTCTTCTCTGCAGAGCCACTCAAGCTCTGTCAGGTCGGGTGGAGAGCGTTGCTGCATATTTTAAGGACTCTCCAGAGATCTTTGATCGGGTTCAATCCTGGCTCTAGCTGGGTCACTCAAGGACATTCAGAGACTTGTCCTGAAGCTACTCCTGTGCTGTCTTGTGTGTGTGCTTAGGGTCATTGTCCTGCTGTAAGGTGAACCTTCGCCCCAGTCTAAGGTCCTGAGCGCTCTGGAGCAAGTTTTCATCAAGGATCTCTCTGAACTTTGCTCCATTCATCTTTCCCTCGATCCTGACTAGTCTCCCAGTCCCTGCCTCTGAAAAACATCCCCACAGCATGATGCTGCCACCACAATGCTTCACGTAGGGATGGTGCCAGGTTTCCTCCAGACGAGACACTTGTCATTCAGCCCAAATAGTTCAATCTTAGTTTCATCAGACCTGAGAATCTTGTTTCTTATGGTCTGAGAATCCTTTAGGTGCCTTTTGGCAAACTCCAAGTGGGCTGTTTTACTGAGGATTGGCTTCCGTCTGGCCACTCTCCCGTAAAGGCCTGGTTGGTGGAGTGCTTCAGAGATGGTTGTCCTTCTAGAAGGTTCTCTCATCTCCACAGAGGATCTCTGGAGCTCTGTCAGAGTGACCATCGGGTTCTTGGTCGCCTCTCTGACCATTGCCCTTCTCCCCCAATTGCTCAGTGTGGCCGGGTGGCCAGCTCTAGGAAGAGTCTTGGTGGTTCCAAACTTCTTCCATTTAAAAATGATGGAGGCCACTGTGTTCTTGGGGACCTTCAATGCTGCAGACATTTTTTGGTACCCAGATATGTGGCTCGACATAGTCCTGTCTCGGAGCTCTACGGATAATTCCTTTGATCTCATGACTTGTTTTTTCCTCTGACATGCGCTGCCAACTGTGTGACCTTATATAGGCAGGTGTGTGCCTTTCCAAATCATGTCCAATCAATTAAGTTTACCACAGGTGGTCTCCAGTCAAGACGTAGAAACATCTCAATGTTTATAAATGGAAACAGGATGCACCTGAGCTCAATTTTGAGTCTTATAGCAAAGGGTCTGAATACTTATGTAAATAAGGTATTTCAGTAAAGGGTCTGAATACATTCCAAATGCACTGTACCAAGATTATACTGTACCAAGGCAACATCGAGCCATTCCTAATAATGAATCTGACCGTTAATAAAGGGTGAATCACAATCGCAATCTCCAGAAAAGAGATCCATCCATAGCCAGTCTTACTACTGTAACTTTATGCATGACCCTCTACCTCGGTCGACTGTTTCAGCTGAGAAGCACCGGCCCACCCAGCACTCTCTCTGTACCACAGTCAGTCATACACACTAATACGACCCACCCAGCACTCTCTCTGTACCACAGTCAGTCATACACACTAATACGACCCACCCAGCACTCTCTCTGTACCACAGTCAGTCATACACACTAATACGACCCACCCAGCACTCTCTCTGTACCACAGTCAGTCATACACACTAATACGACCCACCCAGCACTCTCTCTGTACCACAGTCAGTCATACACACTAATACGACCCACCCAGCACTCTCTCTGTACCACAGTCAGTCATACACACTAATACGACCCACCCAGCACTCTCTCTGTACCACAGTCAGTCATACACACTAATACGACCCACCCAGCACTCTCTCTGTACCACAGTCAGTCATACACACTAATACGACCCACCCAGCACTCTCTCTGTACCACAGTCAGTCATACACACTAATACGACCCACCCAGCACTCTCTCTGTACCACAGTCAGTCATACACACTAATACGACACACTCAGCACTCTCTCTGTACCACAGTCAGTCATACACACTAATACGACCCACTCAGCACTCTCTCTGTACCACAGTCAGTCATACACACTAATACGACACACTCAGCACTCACTGCAAAACCAAACATTTTACAGTATCACATGGCGTGAAACACATTGACGGCATTAGATGACATGTTATGTAGACATGTTGCAGGTGTTTTGAATTATCCGTGGCATATTTGTATGGCAAGGTGGGCTACTTGGAGTCAGCACATGCATTCTGTATGGCCTGGTTATCTTATTATGTGACAGCTTAAATACTTCTCAAAGAATGTTACGTTTGTGTAGGCTGAGGTCAAATAAAATAGCAAATAATCACACAAACTGCTAAAAACACAACATGACGGGTTAATCACATACCCAGTCAGTGTTATTATCCCACAAAGTACTGTGTAGTGACAGAACATGTTGCTGTAATTGTAGCAGTAACATTATAGTGTAAATGCATAATTCAAATGTTGACAATAAAGATGGGCTACATTGAATTAATGTTCCAACATTTATTTTAAACATCCTCTTTCATAATTTCCTGTTTGAATGATGTCAACTACTACAGTAAGAAAATCTAATTCCTTTGGATTTGAAATTAGTTCCCGAAATTAGTTATTTGGAATAACTGTATAATATAATATTCTGGAGTGGATGTATGGATACAGTAGTTTATTTTAACGAGAACATTAATCATTAAACGAGATCTCGCTATGAATTTACACAATTAAATTACATTGGAACTCATTTCCAATGTAATTATATTTACAGAAATGTTCAATCATAAAATAGTTAGCAAAAGGAAGCAATGTGGGTTTCACAATCGCTATTGATTGTTTTTCCATGTAAACGTTCAATACTGATCAGTTGTAAACTGATCAATTTAAAACACATTTAGGGTTTTTGTCATCATATGATATATCACGCATTATCATTACAAATAATACTTTTTTTGAAATACCACAAGCCTTCTCTGCAAGATGTATTAATGCACATTTTGTAGGTGTACATAAACTATAAAATTGGTGTTTAAGTACATATAGAAATCTCATACCCATATGACATGCATAACAAAAACAATGATTTCATTGCATTTGAATCGACATTGATCTTACTCAAGCATAAAACATTGCATCAACCAAAATTATCAGAGAACTGACTGATGGTTATCTTACCTTTATAGTAGAGTATCACAATGGTCTCGATCAATAAATATGCAGACATATGTTGCAACAAACACAATACACACACACACACACACACACACACACAAAAAAAACACATACGCTCAACCTGCATGCAACTTGCATGCATGTGCCAGTTAGCGTAGTGGTGAAGCCCAGGTTTAGCGAGTGTCCCTCTGTCCTTCCATCACCTTACTGCAGCTGTGCTGTGGATCACAGGGCTGTATGGCTGGCTGAGTGGACCAGGGTTAGAGGAGAGTGCTACCACTCGGCTACAGCTAAGACTTGGAGCCCACTTCGACAGCTGATTACAAAACTGGTTGCTGCAAAGGGCACTCACACTCTTACACACACACTGACACACACACTGACACACACACTGACACACATGCTGCTTTATAAAGCAGAAGCACCTTAACTGCTCTTGGAAGATTAAAGGTTCTGTCACTATTGGATGTACCAATATGGGCACATGCCCACACACTCACACTCACGCTCGCACACTCACACAAATACACACGAATACAGCCCCCTAGGGAACTACGAGTAAGTACATGTGCTAATACCACTACAACCTCCCAATGTTCTCAGTGCTAACAGGACGGCGTCTATTAAACAACAAATGTGCAGGTGTGTTTAAACATACAGTCATGCATGTTTATCTTGAATAAAGAGTTGAGCACAGTGAAGATACAGTAGTATGGTGTATTATCTCTCCAGTCGCAAATGTAAAAGGGGGAAAAAAGTTGTTTCCTGATATCCTAATTCAACCACATAAACATCCTCCTTGCCCTGTAACCAAGCCCATGTACCATGAGAATGTGCTGATTGAACACACCACATACAGTCAGTTCCATAAATATTGGCACCCTTGATAATGATGAGCAAAAAGACTGTATAAAATAAATTATACAAAAAACTGAGCTACAGTATATTGTATGCTCCAAAAGTAAATGAAATGATATTATTTTATACTAATACAATTGCTCAGAGAAAGAGATTTTGTTTAACAAGTAAACATTTTACCCAGTACCAGGACATTTTAGCCAAAAACCTGGTTGCCTCTGCCAGGAGGCTGACACTTGGCCGCAAGTGGATCTTCCAGCAAGACGATAACCCCAAGCACACATCAAACTCCACAAAGAAATGCTCATTGTCCAGTAAAATGGCCATCTCAGTCTCTGGACTTGGACCCCATTGAAAACCATAGTCCATAAGGGTAGACGAAGGACATCAAGGATCTGGAAACACTATACATTTTTGTATTTTTTATATTACTTGTTAAACAACAACTCTTTCTCTGAACAATTGCATTGGTATAAAATAATATAATTTTCCTTTTTTTGTTGCATGCAAAATAGCTCAGTGTTTGTAGTATTGATTTTATACAGTCATTTTTGTTCATCTTTATCAACTGTGCCAATAATTATGGATCAGATTTGTATGACGTTCTGACTAGTTTACCTCACCACACAGCACCACAACTGAGTTAAACAGCATGTGGTTAAGCTGTGATGAAGAAAACTCATAAGAACTCAGGAAAGCATTCTTTATCTCATTAAAGAATCTAAAGCAGATTTTAAAAACTCTATTTGGCAAACCATATATAGCTACTGGTGTTGCATCCAGCATCCAGCCTGTTGCATCCAGCTTTCTATTGACCTTTGGCCAGCTGGGTCACTACTAGATTGTCCAGGCTGAAATGGAACCAGGTCCAGTGCAACAGGGGGCTTATCTGCAGAGCCCAAAGTGCCGGCCATGAATGCACTCAAGCAGTGGCACTCACACACACAAACATATCCACAGGGATATGTATGAAGCAACCTGGACTAGAGTGGTGGTCTTCAGAGTCCTCACTCATCACCCCTGACCCTAGTTATTCTGGGGTCTATAGGCTGCTCAGATACAGGGGTGGATTGGCTATCTGGCAATTCTGATAATTGCCAGATTGGCTGGACGATTATTTTGCTTGGATGGGCTGGTCGAAATTGCCACACACAAGAATATTTTTTATATATATATCAAAAAATAAAACAATGAAAAAGGTGAAATGGCCTGTGGCCCAAGGGCCTGTTAAGATTGTTTTTAGATACATTTTGGGGCAATTACTCTGATATACTAATCTATAATGAGCCTTTGGCTGATCAGGGAGCAACAGCCGGCCTCCCTTACAAGATGGGCCAGCCTGGTTTTCTGAGCTGAGGTCACACGAACTCAAATTCAAATGTAAATTCAGCATCAGCAAAGAGACCTGCTCTGACTCTGTCATCAGACAGTCAAGATCATGGATCGTAAAAAATGGAAAGGGTGCCTATAAACGTAGAAAGAGGACATTCTACATTGTTACCTCACTTAAAAATAATTGACCATGATTTGGTGCATTACCCTGCCCCTGTGCCTGTGCCTGTGCCCTCGCTGGGGCCTACTGCTGTGATGAGCGAGCCACTCTCCTCTACTCCCATGCGTTTGAGAGAGAAATGCGTTCTGAACATATAACATTTCAAAATGCAATTGAAGTAAAAACACAGCTTTGAAAGCTTCGTTCCTTTGTCCCTGTCCCTGTTGAAGAAAAAACATATTTAATATAGCTTTGAGATATTGAGTGTTGTGCCCACAACTGCAACATTTTTTTAGGACTAGCAGTGGGTATTATATTTACAGTTAACAATCGAGTTAACGTGTGTTTTAGGACTAGCAGTGGGTATTATATTTACAGTTAACAATCGAGTTAACGTGTGTTTTAGGACTAGCAGTGGGTATTATATTTACAGTTAACAATCGAGTTAATGTGTGTTTTAGGACTAGCAGTGGGTATTATATTTACAGTTAACAATCGAGTTAACGTGTGTTTTAGGACTAGCAGTGGGTATAATATTTACAGTTAACAATCGAGTTAACGTGTGTTTTAGGACTAGCAGTGGGTATTATATTTACAGTTAACAATCGAGTTAACGTGTTTTTTAGGACTAGCAGTAGGTATAATATTTACAGTTAACAATCGAGTTAACGTGTGTTTTCCCACTTCCTCAGGTTTTGAACCGCAAACAAATTAGCCTATGATATTAATGTACATAAAGATGTATGTAATTAATCTCTATTAAACATATATAATAATAAGGAAATGATGGAGTCCTATTTTGACAGGGAGTTGGCAGTGCATGCAGAAATGTGGGCTGTGTGTGGATAAAGTGTCAGGGCCGATATGTTGTCCCAGGCTGCCCCAGCTCAGATACAGATACTGTGTCTGAGCATCCTATTCCCTTTGGTTATGTTTAATGTTATGTCTATTTCAATGTGAATTCCTGATTTCCTATCAGTGTATTGGGTCAGGTACTGAATATTATTTGTCTGCACAACTGTTTTATAATTTAAATGTACTGTCATTTTGAACAGCATCAATAATAGCTCCTTCGTGGGCCATGACAAACTACTTTGAGCCATGCATGATTTTGTGTACATTGTGTAGTGTCTAAATGTTGCTCATCACATTTCAGTGTCAGAGTTGACCCAGGCTGTCATGTTTTGGAACTATGACATGGTAGGACAGAGGTCCTGGTGTCCCTCCCTTCCAACCTGTCCCCAGAGTCTGTCAGGAATGGAATCACAGAGTGGTGTAGAAAGGCAACCAGCTCAACACAGCTGCAATTAGGCTAACATTTCCAAATAGGTGCTACACTAAAAGTTAATAACTCCCAGCTGTTCTGGACATTAGTCCCATAGAAAGATAGAGGTATAGTTTTGCATGCGCACTGAGTTTACTTATGCAGTACATGATTCTTCAGAAGATCAACAATGTATACTAGCTATCAGATTTGTACATGGGTAACAAACCTTGGGATCACTGAGTGTCTTTCCATTCAGAGAATGAAACAATTCATCTCAAACCACACACGCACACACCCGTTCCAGGCCACCTGCTGTTAAGAGAAAATATGTATTAATTGTTTATAATTATTCAGGGTATCAGGTATCTTGATCGTGATAAACTGCAGCTTTACTGTCCAAGTCTCAGTGACACATGGTCTTATATAGGCCATACTGCTTGACAGCTCCACTAGCCACCTCACCGCTCTGTGCCCTCAGCTGCTGCCTGGCCTGGCCTGCCTGCCGCAGGAACTACTGAACTGCAGGAACTACTGAACCCAAGGCCTCAGCATCATCACATCACACCAAGTGTGAGAAAAACCCTCAACGAATGTTGACATGGAGCCCCTGGAATCTTTTGAAATATGCCTGCGGGACATTTATTTACACATACATGCTTTGTTATATAAACAAATACCCATATACACATAATTACTTTTGTCTTGAAGACAAATAATATGCTACTTATCAAGTAACGCCTAATGGGGACTGACGAACAGTGTTTCCTAGAAGAGGGCAGCAGAGCAGCATGCTCAGGCAAGGGCATGCGTGTACGAAAGCATATTTGTAATGCCTGTCTGCAGTATAAATTGTTGCTGGTTGACACAAAGTAAGGGAATGAACAGAGGAAACTGTGCTGCTTAATATAGAAAGATTAATAAAGAGTCATTCTGAAGGAGATGGGTTACACAGTGCCCGCTGCAGATGGAGTGGGTGAAGACAGGCGAGTGAGATATCGTTTCAGCCTGGCATGCCACTCATCTCAGCGAGCATGGCCCATGCGGGATCTGAGGGATCTGTCCCATGTGACACATTTAGAATAGTCATGTATGTCCATGCATCAATGAGATATCATTATTTTAGTCCAATCAATTTCTTTGGCAATGCCTTGCTCCTTTTGGTGTAGGAAATGGAGCTGTACAGTAGTTGCAGGTGACTGAGGGCAAAAGTTGACCGGTGGGTTTAGCCATGCTGGTTAATAAATGGTCATCAAAATGCTCAGTGTGTGTGTTTTATTATTGCCTGGCACAGCCAAGGAAAATATCAGTGGAACAGGAACCAGGGTTGCGTTATGTGGCACATGGCACGACATTGGTATTAGTAAGGCTATGTAGCTGGTGATCACGCTCTATTTCTATTTAATACCAGCCCCTACAGTATCCACACAGCCCTAATCCTGCTACAGTCGGAGTCGTAGCAGCAGTGTTAATTGGGGTAATTGTGAGGCATGAGGCTGCCTGCTGCCGGGCCTTGTGGAGTTATTCCTATAATGGAGTAACAGGGTGGCAGTAGGATTCCTTGGGGGATTCAGGGACGTGAGGGTATCTGAAACATTTCCTCTCTGTCTTCCATGTGACAGAGACAGTGTTTTGTTTTGTCAACAAAGAGCGTTATGGCAGGGACTTGTCTTACCACTGGCCTGTCTATGAATAGCTTGTCAAATTGGCAATACTCTCTCAACGTGTTCAATGACATGTACTACAAACTAGTGGAGCAGACAATTTTAATCCTCTCATGTGAGTTAAAAACAGCAGGGTACAATTATTCATCTTCGTGCAAATTTTTACAAATCAAAATGTAATGGTGATTCTGGAGTTTCCCCAAGTTGCTATTGACTCCATTGTAGTATCAGGACACTTTTAAAATAATGCATATATATTTCTAAATACCTGGAATGGGTTGAAAGTTCCTGGTTCTCAATTCCAGATCTTTTTCTTTTTAGCTCACCAGTAGATGAAGCTGAATTTGTTCAACCCCGGCCCCAATCCTCACTACTACAAAGCCCACAAACAATTGTGAAATGCTTTTATTACTCCAGTTTCAACTACCTGAGCCCATGACCATGCCCCAGGACTACCTGACATGATGACTCCTTGCTGTCCCCAGTCCACCTGACTGTGCTGCTGCTCCAGTTTCAACTGTTCTGCCTTATTATTATTCGACCATGCTGGTCATTTATGAACATTTGAACATCTTGGCCATGTTCTGTTATAATCTCCACCTGGCACAGCCAGAAGAGGACTGGCCACCCCACATAGCCTGGTTCCTCTCTCAGTTTATTCCTAGGTTTTGGCCTTTCTACGGAGTTTTTCCTAGCCACCGTGCTTCTACACCTGCATTGCTTGCTGTTTAGGGTTTTAGGCTGGGTTTCTGTACAGCACTTTGAGATATCAGCTGATGTACGAAGGGCTATATAAATACATTTGATTTGATTTGATTACTTAAAGTACAAGCATTATATGCATTCAAACTCCATGGTCATTACACTGTGAAGACACTGAATCCACATTTCTAGAGCACAGTGGCTCCAGTGAATATTTATAGCATTGGACTGCTGCAGTTTACAAGCTTTGGTAATGATGTGCAAAGCGCTGTAACCTATGGCATGATGACATGTTGACAACAAAGGTATTTACTGTAATCCTTACAGTGGTGATTCCTGCATTTATCTCAGTCTTTCTTTGTTGAATAGATGACATTGGCAAAGTAATGACCTCCCTCCATCCCTCCCTCTCTTACAGATACAACACACAAACACAAGTACAAACACACACACACTTGAACACAAACTCATGGAGCATTTGCTTACATGTATAATTGAGTAATTTAGCAGACGCTCTTATCCAAAGCAACATACATTAGTGCATTCATCTTAAGATAGCTAGGTGAGACATCAACATATAAAAGTCGTAGCAAGTACATTTTATCATCAAAGTCAGTGCTAGTTGGAAAAGCCAATGGGATATGTCTAAAACTCTCATTTTCAGAAGATGGGCAGGGACTCTGCTGCCCTAGCTTCAGGGGGAAGCTTGTTCCACCATTGGGGTTCCAGGACAGAGAAAATCTTTGACTGGGGTGTAGGGTGTGACCATAGCCTAAAGGTAGGAAGGGGCAGTTCCCCTTGCTTAGAGGCGATGTCAGACTGGTGATGTCAGACTTCCAGTAAATGCTGCCATCTAGTGAAACTAACCCTTCTTTGAACTTGTAATCTCTACAGTGCCAACTGAAGACATATTACTGTATCCTGGGGCAAAATTATTGATCAAAACATCACTCAATATATGTGGTCTTGATAACCATGTTGACCCCAATGATTTATATATACACTAGATGACTAACAGAGGGCACTGTTTTGAAGTCACAGCGCCTCCATCTTGGTACTCTCCTTCTCCATTGAAAAACATATTTTGGAAGCTATAGAAAGGTATTTATTAACATCTTTATCTACATCTGTTTATTCCATAACAAGCACATCAATGCATACTTTTTCAAGACAATTTCGTTAAAATATAATTTTTGGAAAGTACCAATGTACTACAACAACAACAAAAAATTCTTGTCATTTTGTCCTTGAAACATTTAATTGAAATACTGTAGAAATCCATTTATTCCTATGGAGGAGTACTTCTTCTGAGGAGTGGCAATAGGGCCACCCGGTGGCTTCAAATTCTCTCATTGGTCAATACATAGCATCAGCAATCCAGGGTTTATATCAATGACTGTATATATGAATGGACAAAGCCATCGGTCAAATCAAATAAAATAAAAGTTTATTTGTCACATGCGCCCAATACAACAGATGCTTACTTACAAGCCCATAACCAACAATGCATTTTTTAGAAAAATAAGAGTTTAGAAAAGATTTACTAAATAAACTAAAGTATAAAAAAGAGTAACAATAAAATAACAATAACAGGGCGATATACAGGGAGTATCGGTATTGACTCAATGTGCGGGGGTACAGGTTAGTTGAGGAAATTGAGGTAATATGTACATGTAGGTAGGTGAAAGTGACTATGCATAGACAACAAACAGTGGGGAGCAGCAGTGTACAAATGGGGAGGGGGGGGTCAATGTAAATGGTCTGGGTAGCCAGTTGATTAGCTTTTCAGCAGTCTTATGGCTTGGGGGTAGAAGCTGTTAAGAAGCCTTTTGGCTATAGACTTGGCCCTCCAGTACCGCTTGTCGTGCGGTAGCAGAGAGAACAGTCTCTGACTTTGGTAGCTGGAGTCTTTGGCAACTTTTAGGGCCATCCTCTAACACCGCGTAGTATAGAGGTATTGGATGGCAGGAAGCTAGGCCCTGGGCCGTACACACTTTGTAGTGCCTTGAGGTCGGAGTCTGAGCGGTTGCCATACCAGGCGGGGATACAACCAGTCAGGATGCTCTCGATGGTGCAGCTGTATAGCTTTTTGAGGATCTGTTGTCCTGGCACCACACTGCCAAGTCTCTGATCTTCTCCCTGTAGGCTGTCTCATTGTTGTCGGTGATCAAGCCTACCACCATTTTGACGTTGACAAACTTAATGATGGTGTTGGAGTCGTGCTTGGTCATGGGTGAACAGGGAGTACAGGAGGGGACTAAGCACGCACCCCTGAGCTGCCCCGTGTTGGCAGATGTGTTGTTGCCTATCACATGACACCATGCATTCCTATGTGAAGACTCAATAGCGCATTGAAGCCAAATGTCAAAAAGTCAGTTAAGATGGTGTCTCATGGAGACATAACATCTGCAGTTTGATCTACTCTAGCAAGTTGCATGCGAGCTCAGTGCTGCCCCGTCTTATTAAGTAAATCAAGTTGAAGGCCAACCGGGGTACTGCAGGCTGCCACAAAACTATCTTCATATGTTCTTCTATGTGATTGTAAAATAATCAGATAAAGGACATACATCTGGTGTATTAAAAGCAATTATTGGTACCATGATTGTCTTCAAAAAAAAATATGTACACAAAGATTGACCATGAACATTGATATTTTTCCATTCACTGTAACGGGAGATCATGTTTTTCAAATCAATGCCTGCAGTACTGTGGTCGGCCTTGAACTTCCGTGGCTTCAGTGAGAGGGGGCAGTCACTCTCCCCTGTTTTATATACATCATTGGTTGACCCTAGTCTCTAGAGGCCCTTGATTGAACCTATCCTTGATTTAAAGACTACAGTAATATGATTTTAATGGGAGCAGTTGGTGTGCTATTCTTACACTCCCTAACGTGTTGAACACGGCAATGCATTATAACAGAAATGAGATATAGCTAAAAAAAAATGTCTGCTGCAGCATTAAGATTTGTGTCGTTATGGACACTTTTAAAGGGATTATCATCTCATCCTGTGAAACATGTTTTGATCATAAGATTGTGCTACACTAATATTTTTCCTGCTAATATAACCCTTTTTCACATAACAGGCACTCAGCATTTGGTGTGTGGGTAGGATATTTAGCTATCGACCTACCTATCTATACAGGATTTTATGATGTGGAAATTGGAGTTGATGACCATTGATTTGGTAGGCTAATGTCTGACCTGTGTCTATAAATTCCTGCATGTCACGTGAACTGTTTGCAATGGTACTTCTTCAAGAGAAAGTTTCACGTTTCATGAGCTCCTGTATTCAGCCTCTGTTTAGTCATGATTTTGATTATATTTGAGGTTCCACTCTCTGACCTTCCAACACAGTATGAGACAAGAGTATCATAGGGATCAATGTCAAAGTTTAAATTCATCATTGGCTCCAAATAAACATATAGGCTACCTATGATTTAGGGTGCATTCATGCTCCGTTTTTTTTTTTTGGATAAATCAATGAGTAGGTTGTATGCGTAGGCTCAATTGGCTAGGCTACTTCCCAGTGATCAAATGAGCTGATTAGGCCTGAACTGATTCAGGGCACGGAATCTTGACATAAGCAGGTAATATCATATTTTTCCAATTTGTGGAAAGAGATTTCTTAAAGGGTGAATCCGCATCGAAACAATAACAAAGCGCAATTCCTGCCCCTGTTTTGGTAAAAAACTGAGGGCTGTGGGGCTGGAAGGATGTAATCACTCTCAAATTCATAAAAAGAGCTGACCATCCATGTGTCAAAATGATCGTTTTAACCATATAGTGTTTGTGTACATTTATTTCATTTACAAACATTGGATTAAAACAAGCTTAAATGTTGTGTTCTGATGGGACCACAGTTTACTAAGTTCATTAGGCATTTCTAAGTTATATTCTTCAAGAATCAGTGTGTCTTGTTCCCTCGCAAAATGTTCTTCTGAACAAGCAGGAAGCCTTTGCCTACAGTACATTCAGTAGGCCAATGTGTGTATTTTGTTCTAGGCTTATAGGTCTACATTTCTATCTAGCTGCTCTATTTCCATGACCAGTGATGATGTGCTCAACGACATTGTCTTGTTTCGTCAGCTGCATTCCACAGCTTTGAATTCCCTAAAAATCACCAGTTTATACACTGTAATAATAGTTTCTTACTTTGAAAAAGGTGGCTGTTGTGCTAGGTACAAGTACATTTGATGTTTTGCTCTGCATGGCTTATAACATCTCTGATGTATGTTATCTTGATTTATTATGTGTTAATATAAAGTGGACATATGCTGTTTATCACAGTCCCTGGTTCGAATCCAGGCTTTTTCACATCCGGACGCGATTGGGAGTCCTATAGGGCGGCGCACAGTGTCGACCGGGTTTGGCCGGGGTAGGCCACCATTGTAAATAAGAATTTGTTCTTAACTGACTTGCCTAGTTAAATAAAGGTTCAATAAAAAATTAAAAAATAAGAAAAATCACTCCACTGTTTCGACCTGTCACTTGTCTGGCCCTGATGTTGCTGAGGTCATACACACCACCAGTGAGCCCCATGCTGAGTGAGGTCTAGGCAGGGGGCCCTGGAAAGGACCATCCTAGTTGGTAAATTGCTGCTGTGCCAGCATGTGTCTGTTGGCTGGTGCCCATATTCAGCTCAATCAAAAGGAGTCACAGTGATGGGAGTGACACGGCCTTCTGCCTTGCCCTGCCTCCAGCAACGACACCTCTGCTTGAGGCCTTTCTCCTTGACAATCCCATCTCCGCTCAGGGGACTGAGTGGCTCTTGAGTTCCATTCTGAGATGATTGAAGCGATGTCCCGTGAAACAACAGCTTTTCTGCTCTGGCTGGAGACTAGTCCTTGATTGTGTCTTCTGCTGTGAGGATCAGAGGTAAAGACTGGCTCGCTGAGGCCCACCCTGACACAGACTTTCATTCAGTTCCCTGACACAGACTATCATTCAGTTCCCTGGCACATGGACTATCATTCAGTTCCCTGACACAGACTTTCATTCAGTTCCCTGGCACATGGACTATCATTCAGTTCCCTGGCACATGGACTATCATTCAGTTCCCTGGCACATGGACTATCATTCAGTTCCCTGGCACATGGACTATCATTCAGTTCCCTGACACAGACTTTCATTCAGTTCCCTGGCACATGGACTATCATTCAGTTCCCTGACACAGACTTTCATTCAGTTCCCTGGCACATGGACTATCATTCAGTTCCCTGACACAGACTTTCATTCAGTTCCCTGGCATATGGACTATCATTCAGTTCACTGGCACATGGACTATCATTCAGTTCCCTGACACAGACTTTCATTCAGTTCCCTGGCACATGGACTATCATTCAGATCCCTGGCACATGGACTATCATTCAGTTCCCTGGCACATGGACTATCATTCAGTTCCCTGGCACATGGACTATCATTCAGTTCCCTGGCACATGGACTATCATTCAGTTCCCTGACACATGGACTATCATTCAGTTCCCTGGCACATGGACTATCATTCAGTTCCCTGGCACATGGACTATCATTCAGTTCCCTGACACAGCCTTTCATTCAGTTCCCTGGCACATGGACTATCATTCAGTTCCCTGGCACATGTACTATCATTCAGTTCCCTGACACAGACTTTCATTCAGTTCCCTGGCACATGGACTATCATTCAGTTCCCTGGCACATGGACTATCATTCAGTTCCCTGGCACATGGACTATCATTCAGTTCCCTGGCACATGGACTATCATTCAGTTCTCTGACACAGACTTTCATTCAGTTCCCTGGCACATGGACTATCATTCAGTTCCCTGGCACATGGACTATCATTCAGTTCCCTGGCACATGGACTATCATTCAGTTCCCTGGCACATGGACTGTCATTCAGTTCCCTGACACATGGACTGTCATTCAGTTCCCTGACACATGGACTGCCATTCAGTTCTCTGACACATGGACTATCATTCAGTTCCCTGGCACATGGACTGTCATTCAGTTCCCTGACACATGGACTGTCATTCAGTTCCCTGGCACATGGACTATCATTCAGTTCCCTGGCACATGGACTATCATTCAGTTCCCTGACACAGACTTTCATTCAGTTCCCTGGCACATGGACTATCATTCAGTTCCCTGGCACATGGACTATCATTCAGTTCCCTGGCACATGGACTATCATTCAGTTCCCTGGCACACTGTCACTGGCACATGGACTATCATTCAGTTCCCTGGACACAGACTTTCATTCAGTTCCCTGGCACATGGACTATCATTCAGTTCCCTGGCACATGGACTATCATTCAGTTCCCTGGCACATGGACTATCATTCAGTTCCCTGACACATGGACTCATTCATCTGACACATGGACTATCATTCCCTGGCACATGGACTATCATTCAGTTCCCTGGCACATGGACTATCATTCAGTTCCCTGACACATGGACTGTCATCAGTTCATGGAGTTCCCATGGACACATGGACTGTCATTCAGTTCCCTGACACATGGACTGTCATTCAGTTCCCTGACACATGGACTGTCATTCAGTTCCCTGACACATGGACTATCATTCAGTTCCCTGACACATGGACTGTCATTCAGTTCTGACACATGGACTATCATTCAGTTCCCTGACACATGGACTGTCATTCAGTTCCTGACACATGGACTATCATTCAGTTCTCTGACACATGGACTGTCATTCAGTTCTCTGACACATGGACTATCATTCAGTTCCCTGACACATGGACTGTCATTCAGTTCCCTGACACATGGACTATCATTCAGTTCCCTGACACATGGACTGTCATTCAGTTCCCTGACACATGGACTATCATTCAGTTCCCTGACACATGGACTGTCATTCAGTTCTCTGACACATGGACTATCATTCAGTTCCCTGACACATGGACTGTCATTCAGTTCTCTGACACATGGACTATCATTCAGTTCCCTGACACATGGACTATCATTCAGTTCCCTCAGTTCTCACATGGACTATCATTCAGTTCCTATCATTCAGTTCCCTGACACATGGACTGTCATTCAGTTCTCTGACACATGGACTATCATTCAGTTCCCTGGCACATGGACTGTCATTCAGTTCCCTGACACATGGACTATCATTCAGTTCCCTGGCACATGGACTATCATTCAGTTCCCTGACACATGGACTATCATTCAGTTCCCTGGCACATGGACTATCATTCAGTTCCCTGACACATGGACTATCATTCAGTTCCCTGACACATGGACTGCCATTCAGTTCCCTGACACATGGACTGCCATTCAGTTCTCTGACACATGGACTATCATTCAGTTCCCTGACACATGGACTACGGTGTGACAGCTTTATGGGTGGGGCAGTTTTTGCCACTATCACCTCACCACAATCATCTTTAACAGTTAACCTGTACTGACCTTCCATGTGTGTGTGTGTGTGTGTGTGTGTGTGTGTGTGTGTGTGTGTGTGTGTGTGTGTGTGTGTGTGTGTGTGTGTGTGTGTGTGTGTGTGTGTGTGTGTGTGTGTGTGTGTGTGTGTGTGTGTGTGTGTGTGTGTGTGTGTGTGTGTGCGTGCGTGCGTGTGCGTGCATGCGTGTGTGTGTGTGTGTGTGTTTTTGCATGAGACATTGCAAAAATAGGAAGTAGGTTGCTCATGTTTGGAAAGTGAAATATGAGGGGTTGTCTTAACAAGAATGAGGAAGTCCTGGAGCCGGTTACTGGAAAGGGTCTGCCTGCTTCCTCATAGTGCCTCTTTTTTTGTTATTTTCTTGTACTTAGTACATTCATAAAACCAAAGACCAGAATAACTTTCAGTAGGATTTTCTCTATCAAACATTTGTATGAACCAGAAAAAAATGCTATGCAAGTGTGGGGCTGTGTGGAAGTCAAATGTAGCCAGTAGGGGGCATTAATAGATCATTCAACATAAACCAGTGTGCAGTCAGGTCTAATTGGTCTCCCCCTTACAAAATACACCCCATGAATGTAACATAATCATCAACATTTTAATCAAAATCATTACAATAGCAGACTTATTGAGGACATCATATGATTTGATTCTATCCACTTATCTTGTGATCCACTCTTTCTGTCATGTTGTGGAAGTCAGGAACACCACTGTCCGTACAACTTGCCTCTTATCACTCATTCAGCAGTGGCTACAGCAGTCACTGTTGTTAAAAAGGTCAGCAATGTGCTTCCTATTTAGCCATAGGACTGGTCACATTCTTTTCTAGGAACTCATTCTGACCATACATTTTGCCACAGGGCATTGAACTAAAATCTATAATGTCTGTATCGTTAACACTGATAATAGTAACTCTTTTTCTGCACTGAGATCCGGGGTGTTTTGGTGGAGACAGAACTTCCTGATCTGTAAAATACAATTTAAATGGTAGTCTTCTCCAAGTCAGTTGTCTTTACATAGAAGTCTGTTCCCTTATTAATTGAAAACTTGTTTCCCAATGTGCATCCCCATGGACAAAATAACACATTCCATTGTAGGTACAAGCGGTTAAGGGGGGGTGGCAAAGGATGAAAAATTAAGGAAATTAGCAAGGAATTGATTTGTTGAATTTATCCACTTACAATGACATAATGACATACTTTGATTTGTAAGGTAAGCAGAGCAGTACTAATAGGATTGGCTGTGTAGTAGGGAGAGTGCTCTGTGATGTGCTTTGGAGTCAGAGCCAGACTTAAATTTTATTTAAAATTGGGTTGATCTCCACTGATGCCATGCTTCAGCATGTTTCCAAGGTAACAGAGGAGTTTGGCTTGAAACCAGACCCTGCAGTGCAGAGTGCCACTGCATAGAAACCAGCCTAAATATATCCCCACACACTTTACTTCAACGTAACACATTCACATCCATTATCAACCTCACACACACACACACACACACACACACACACACACACACACACACACACACACACACACACACACACACACACGCACGCACACGCACGCACACACACTTTAAGCATTCTTCTAATCTTGTGTGGTCCAGACATCATTATTTATATGATATAAAATAATGTAGCGGACACAGGGAGTAATTATAATATCTGGGGCAATGAAGGTCTGGGGTTGTGGGGTTGTGTGCTGCTGATGCCATAGCTGGAGTCAGTATGCCACGCAGTGTGAGTTAGCATCATTCATTCATTTTGAATATGGACAACCCAAAATAAAACATTTTTACCCAGCCTACAGTAGTGGTGCCACTGCCTGAGTAAAGGAATTAAAACGTACAAATGATATAACATGTCTTCTCTTCATTGTGAATGTTTAATTAATGTAACCACCTTGTGGATTTCTGCCATGGGTTCTGTTTCTGCTATCTATGGATAGATGATGCATGGAATGGTGCAGGGTTTTGGCTACAAACATGAATTAGTATGTGTAATTTAAAGCATTGATGGCCATGGATGCATATCCACCTCAGATTGTGCATTATGTGGTTTCACAACCTTTCGTAACCTTGCGAGTGAGGCCCATAGCAGGGAAAGTCCCCTGAGTTGACTTAGCATTAATTGCCCAGAAACACTGTCGTTTTTGGGTCTGCCTTAGTGCTATAGCATACCACAATACACCCTATTACTAATCTATTACCATTCTAAAAACATCATAGTGCCTCTGAGATCTTAAAAATGTGTAACGCTAAGGATGATTTGGTATTCCGTTTGAATGCGAGCTTTGCTCTTTTGTGAGGCCTGTCTCTTCTGGAGAGCTGCTTGAAGTCTCCTCAAGTCTGCAGCCATGCTCTGCAGGGAAGAAGATAGCAGCCACATGGTCGCCCCCACGTGCAGGAGGCCCCCCTTACCCAACCTGCGCCTAAGACACATGTCTTTCTCCTCTGCTGGCTTTGCTTTCTGAGGGCTTAAAACAGCCTTCCGATTCTGATATCACTTGTATTTTAGGAAACAAACTGAACTTAATGTGCTAAGCTTCATGGAAGCGATGTACCAAAGCCTTTAAAAAAAGCTCCTTTTCAAAATGCTTCATCTGAAATATAATGTTGTCAAGCTAATTCATATGCTACAGCGCAAGGTTTCGTTACAAGTGCCATTGCAATAGACAGACAACAGTCTCCAGTAGTCTTGTGCACTACAATATACTCCATAACCTCATGGCCTTCACCACATGCTTCTAAATTCGCTGTGACCCCAATTTCATCCTGCAATCTAGCTTTCTTTGGGAACCCCCCATCACCAGTAATGGGTAGTGACGGATGGTATCCCCAATGCGTGTGAGTGTGGGGCCTGGTGGGCTCCCGTGTCCAGAGAGGCCTTGAGAAGACGTATGAAACCCAGCCCAGAAGCACCTCCCCCTCCACCTTTCATCTCTCAGGGCTGCCTGCCTAACCATCTCAACCAAGGAATGCTGCCGGCAGCAGAGTTCCGCCCACCCGTCAGGCATTCCAACAAGGCATTGTGGGTGGGATTCAACAGGGTCACAGCCAAGGAAGTGAACTAGGAAGTTTTCACAAGAGTTTATCTTCTCTTTACAACCTTCTCTTTAAACAAAGTCTGTGACAGTCGATTTTAGCAAGCAAATCTTGGTGAGGCAAACAAAACATTATTTTTTTTTAGATGCATGCCAGCGAAGCCACAAAACAACACAACACTAAATAATACATTACTTGCACTATAATGGCAACAAGCGGGTCCCACAAACTGTTAGGGCCTACATAAAGCTGTCCCAACAGCAGAGCTTTCATTTCAGCACCATGGAGTGAATCCTTACCACCGTACACCTGGCTATCAGCGGAGCCTTGTCTGGCAGCGAAACAATTCATTCAGCCTCGTTTTCCTGCCTTATTAAAAAACATAGCTAATATGGCTGACTTGCTTAAACAAATGTAGCTTCTACTGATAATTGAGATGTACAATCTATGGTGTAAGGGAATGATGCCCGGATAAGAGGCATTCTGTAATTTCAATTAAGACATTAATGAGCAAGCTAAGATGGACGTAGTCAATATATATGTGTTGAGCACTTTTGAAATGGACAACGAAAGAATACAGAACATGGGCTGCTCTGACAGTATTTGCCCTGTACAACAAGTCAGAACCCTAGGATAAATAAAGGGGGCATATAAGCAGACAAAGAAAGCTCTTACAATAATAGATGATGACATTTCTCAAAAACAGGTTATAGGCTACATGTGCACCATCGAGTCAGAACAGTAACGTTAGGCGAAATTAAGAGGTGAAAATAGACCTAATTATTAGGGTGAGGCACATGGGCAACAAACAGATTACTACACAATATACACTTAGCATTACTTTCTTAGCTACAGCATATGTCTCTCCCTGTGTAACGGGTTTCTTCCAACTCCTCCTCTGATGAAGAGGTGGAACAAGGATCGGACCAAAATGCAGCGTGGTTCGTTAGATACATCTTTAATGTTGAAGAAAACACGAACAATACAAAACAACAAACGTCGAAAACCGAAACAGCCCTGACTGGTGCAACAAACACAGAGACAGGAAGAATCACCCACAAACACACAGTGAAACCCAGGCTACCTAAATATGGTTCCCAATCAGAGACAACGATAATCACCTGACTGATTGAGAACCACCTCAGGCAGCCATAGACTAATCTGTACACCCCACACAACCCCAAGACGAAACACACTACAAATAAACCCATGTCACACCCTGGCCTGACCCAATAAATGAAGATAACATAATAAATATAGACCAGGGCGTGACATATTACATAATTTATGCAGCAGCGTATGAGAACAAAGAATGCGGGATGCTGGCCAATAAAGAGGAAAGATTAAGATGGGCAAAAGAACACAGACACTGGACAGAGAAACTCTGCCTAGAAGGCCAGCATCCCGGAGTAGGGTCTTCACTGTTGACGTTGTGTAATGCGGTGGGTGGGGGGGGCAAGGAAGTCAGGTGCAGGAGAATGAACTTGGTAAAAACAGAGCTGTTTAATAAACAATTTTTTTAGACTCAGAAAACCAAAGTATACAAAAATAACATAATTGGGTGCAAAACCCGACGCACACTAGCAAAAAATACACACCCCTATACAACAAACAATCTCTGACAAGGGTATGAGGGGAAACAGACGGTTAAATACACAACATGTAATGAATGGGATTGGAACCAGGTGTGTAGGAAGACAAGACAAAACCAATGGAAAATGAAAAATGGATCAATGATGGCTAGAAGGTCGGTGATGTTGACCGCCGAACACCACCCGAACAAGGAGAGGGACCGACTTTGGCAGAAGTCATGACAGTACCCCCCTCCCCCCTGGTCGGCACCGACCTCAGGGACGACCCGGAGGGCAAGGCACAGGGCGATCCGGATGGAAACGGTGGAAATCTCGCAGCATAGAAGGATCCAACACATCCTCCACCGGAACCCAGCATCTCTCCTCCGGACCATACCCCTCCCAGTCCACGAGGTACTGAAGGCCCCTCACCCGACTTCTTGAATCCAGTATGGAACGAACAGAGTACGCCGGGGCCCCCTCGATGTCCAGAGGGGGCGGAGAAACCTCCCACACCTCAGACTCCTGGAGTGGGCCAGCCATCACCGGCCTGAGGAGAGATACATGGAACGCTTCCGTCAGGGAAGGCAGAGGGGCAGTTTTCGGGTCGAGAGTCAGACCCTGTCCCCCAGGCAGGTGTCTAGGAGCCTTGCACTGGGCACACACCGAGCAGGAGGAAACATAAACCATCACGTCCTGAGCTAAAGTGGGCCACCAATACATCCCGACCAATCCCAGGATGACCAGAGGAGGGTGACGTGTGGACCCAATAGATCAGTCGGTTGCGGACAGCAGACGGAATGTACAGACGCCTAGCTGGACACTGAGGGGGAGCGGGCTCTGCACGTGATGCCCGTTTAATGTCCGCGTCCAGCTCTCACACTACCGGCGGCACCAAACAAGAGGTGGGGAGTATGGGAGTGGGATCCATAGGCCGCTCCTCTGTGTCATGCAGCCGGGACAATGCGTCTGCCTTAACGTTCTGGGAGCCTAGTCTGTAAGAAAGGTTAAACACAAAACGGGTGAAAAACATGGCCCACCTTGCCTGGAGGGTTCAGTCTCCACGCCACCCGGATGTACTCCAGATTGCGGTGGTCCACCCACAAGCCAATGTATCCACGCCTTCAGGACCTTGACGACAGCCAACAGCTCCTCGTCCCCCACGTCATAGTTTCCCTCCACCGGGCTGAGCTTCGGTGGCGTACCCGAGCGCTGAAAGAGCACAGCTCCTATCCTAGCCTCGGACGTGTCCACCTCCACTATGAACGCCAAAGAGGGATCCGGATGGGCCAGCACGGGAGCCAAGGTAAACAAAGCCCTCAGATGAGGGCGTGCACAACGGGCCCCCTTCTGCAGTGAAGTAATGAGAGCCGCTACCTGACCAAAAGCCCAGATAAACCTCCGGTAGTAGTTGGCAAACCCTAAGAATCGCTGCACCTCCTTTACTGTGGTGGAAGTTGGCAAATTACTCACAGCTGCAATGCGGTGTGAAAATGATGTGAAAATGTGATACCCTAGGAAGGAGACAGACTGTTGGAAGAACATGCATTTCTCAGCCTTGACGGACAGGTTATGCTCCAACAGGCGACCAAGCTCTTTGCGCACCACGGACACATATTTGGCGCGTGTAGCGCGAGTATATCAAAATGTCATCAATATACACCACTACACCCTGCCCATGCAGGTCCCTGAAAATCTTGTCTACAAAGGCTTGGAAGACTGATGGCGCATTCATCAACCCGTACGGCATGACAAGGTACTCATAGCGCCCTGAGGTGGTACTGAAAGCCGTCTTCCACTCGTCTCCCTCTCGGATATGCACCAGGTTGTAAGCGCTCCTGAGATCTAGTTTGGTGAAGAATCGCGGCCCGTGAATTGACTCTATCACTGTAGCTATGAGTGGTAGCGGGTAACTATACCTCACAGTGTTCTGATTCAGACACCAATAGTCAATACACGGGCGCAGACCCCATCCTTCTTCTTCACAAAAAATAAACTCGAGGAGGAGGGTAAAGTGGAGGACCGAATGTACCCCTGACGCAGGGATTCGGAGACATATGTTTCCATAGCCTCCGTCTTCGCCTGTGAGAGGGGATACACGTGACTCCTGGGAAGTGCAGCGTCTACCAGGAGGTCTATCGCACAATCGCCCCTTCAATGAGGTGGTAATTGAGTCGCCTTCTTTTTGGAGAAGGTGAGAGCCAAATTCGGCATATTCAAGGGGAATGCACACGGTGGAGACCTGGTCTGGACTCTCCACCGTTGTAACACCAACGTAAACCCCTAAACACCTACCTGAGCACTCTCGCGACCACCCCGTGAGAGCCCTCTGTGGCCAAGAAACAGTGGGGTTATGACAGACTAACCAGGGTAGGCCCAGCACCACAAGAAACGCAGGAGAGTCAATGAGAAAGAGACTAATTCTCTCCGTAAGACCCCCCTGCGTCACCATACCCAAACGCGCGGTGACCTCCCTAATCACCCCTGACCCTAATGGTCGAATATCTAAGGCGTAAACGGGGAATCACACATCCACAGGACAAATTGGGGTTCCTAAACTATGAGCTGACGCTCTATCAATAAAATTCCCAGCTGCACCTGAATCTACACCTTATGCTGGGAATATGGGGAAAACTCAGGAAAAGTGACAGACACAAACATATGTGCAACAGAGGGCTCTGGGTGAGAATGGTGCCGGCTCACATGGGGTGATGCCAGAGCGCCCTGCATGCTGCCTCGATTCCCAGAGGAACCAACCCGGCACCGACCGGCAGTGTGTCCTCTGTGGCCACAGACGGTGCACGAACTGGAACCTCCTCCGGTCTTCCTACGCACCGCCCCTCCCAGCTCCATAGGTTCAGGAGTGAGGGTGCGAGGGGATGGAACCACCAGACCCCGATCTGAATGTCCGCGGGTAGCCAGCAGGTTGTCCAGCCGGATGGACAGGTCCACCAGCTGATCCAACGTGAGAGTGGTGTCTCTGCAGGCCAGCTCCAGACGGACTTCCTCGCGCAGACCGCAAATATAATGGTTGATCAGGGCCCGACCGTTCCAACCTGCACCGGCAGCCAGGTTGCTAAACGCCAGGGCGAACTCCTGGGCGCTCCTCGTCCAGGAATGGTTGTTTTTTTCATTGTATTATCTTTTACCAGATCTATTGTGTTATATTCTCCTACATTCCTTTCACATTTCCACAAAGTGCAAAGTGTTTCCTTTCAAATGGTACCAAGAATATGCATATCCTTTCTTCAGGGCCTGCGCTACAGGCAGTTAGATTTGGGTATGTCATTTTAGGTGAACATTGAAAAAAGGGGCATATCCTTAAGAGGTTTAAAAGGTCTTACTCACATCGGCTCCAGAGAGCGTGATCAAACACTCATCTGAAACAGCTGGTAATCTCACACATGGTTCAGTGTTGCTTTCCTCAAATCAAGCATAGAAGGTACAATATTTAGCTTGTCTGCTAGGCTTGCATCACTGGACAGCTCGCAGCTGGCTTTCCCTTTGTAATTTGTGATAGTTTGCAAGCTGTTTGATGGTTTGTCGGAGGGTGTAGCAGGATTTTTTATAGGCGTCCAGATTATTGTCCCACTCCTTGAAAGCGGCAGCTCTAGCCTTTAGCTCAGTGTGGATATTGCCTGTAATCCATGGCTTCTGGTTGGGATATGTACGTCCGGTCACTGTGTCGTCGATGCACTTATTAATGAAGCCGGTGTCTAAATTCCTAAATGCCATCGGATGAATTGTGGCACATATTCCAGTCTGTGCTAGCAAAACAGTCTTATATATTAGCATCTGCATCATCGGACCACTTCCGTATTGAGTGTGTCACTGGTACTTCCTGTTTAAGCTTTTGCTAGTAAGCAGGAATCAGGAGGATATATTTATGGTCAGACTTGCCACATTGGAGGACGAGGGAGAGCCTTGTATGCATATCTGTGTGTGGAGTAAAGGTGATCAAAAGTTTTTTTTCACCTCCAGTTGCACAGGTTGGTAGAAATGAGGTAAAACGGATTTCAGTTTTCCTGCATTAAAATCACCGGTCACTAGGAGCGCCGCCTCTGTGTGAGCATTTTCTTATTTGCTTATGGCCCAATACCTCGTTTTAATAAAATAAATGGAAAATAATACAAAATAATAACCTCGAACAATGCACGGACAAGAAACAGAAACAGAAAGAATGACGAGCGGGGAAGAAACCAAAGGGAGTGACATATAAAGGGCAGGTTATCAAGGAGGTGATGGAGTTCAGGTGAGTGTCATTATGCACCCAACGCTGGTGAAAGGTGTGCACCCTAACGAACAGCCTGGTGATCTAGAGGCCGGAGAGGGAGCACACGTGACAGTACAATCTCCCCGACGCACAGCTCCAGCCGCAGGACGATCCCAGGGTACAGGAGCTGACCGGTCACCTCTGCTAAGGCGTGGGAACCTGTCGATACAGCTGAGGCGTGGGAGCATGACGACCTAGAGCACCGGAGAGAGAGCATATGTGACAGTACCCCTCCCCGGCACGTTCGGCTCCAGCCGCAGGATGCCAACCACAGGGACGATCCCGGGGATCCGGAGCGGAACCAGGCTCGGAAACCTGACGAACCGGCTGAGGAGTAAGAGCCTGATGAGCCGGCTGAGACCTCCCCGGTTGCCTCGGCTGAGGCACTGGAACCTGTTCATCCAGCTTAGGCATGGGAGCCTATCCAACCCGCTAAGGCATGGGAGACTATCCAACCCGCTAAGGCATGGGAGCCTACAAACCGGCTGAGGCCTTTTTAAACACTCCCTGATGCTTCCCTTTGTTGAGTCGTCAGTCTGTAACGAGTACGCTAAGAGTCGAGAAGCAAATTCAGGGAGTGAATACATTTAAAAAATAAATGAACAAAATAAGAAACACAAACAGGGCATCAACATGAAACAGGAACCGAAACAATACCAACTGGGGAAGAAACCAAGGGGGAGTGACATATAAAGGGCAGGTAATCAAGGAGGTGATTACAGGTGTGCACCATAACGAGCAGCCTGGAGGCCGGAGAGGGAGGACACGTGATAGTCCTCCCCGTCCTCCTCTGAGGAGCCTCCACTGGTACAAAAAAAGTTACGATCAGAGCAACAACAAAAAAATACCCAAAATAGCACAATTGGTCAGGAGCCCGTAAAACGGCTGTTATTCCCTCCAGCGTCATTCTGGCCCTCTTTTTTAAATTACATTCTAATTTAAAATCGTTAAGTTATGGAATTGGAATTTAATTGGAATTAGACTGATTGGACATTTTGAATTGTAATTTAATTGGAATTGTAAAAACATTTAATCTTTGGAATTCAATTGAATTGGAATTCAATATTTTTACAGCAGTGGAGGCTGCTGACGGGAGGACGGCTCATAACAACGGCTGTCGTCAAACCATGTGTTTGGTGTATTTTATACCGTACCACTTATTCCGCTCCAGCCATTACCACGAGTCCGTCCTCCCCAATTGAGGTGCCACCAATCTCCTGTGTTTTACAGTTCCCAGTTGATATAATTAATGCAGATAGAATCAATTTAATGTCGGATTTGTTTCGACCTGTGTTCCTATATTTCCAGTATAGCTATGCTGTGTGAACAGTGACATGATCAGCCTGAAAGCCTGAGGGAATTTCATTTTAATTAGAATCTTAGGAATTGCTGGGGATAATATTGAATCTGGAATATAATTATTGGAATTCAACTAGCATTGGATTTCAGAGGAATTTAATTATTTCTGAATTCAAAGACTGACAGGGAATTTGAATTGAATTAAATTGAATTTACAGGGAGAGAGAATTTAATTAGAATTGAATTTGTGTAATTGACCCAACCCTGACTTGTGAACACCATTTTTATATCTCTGTACAGTATGAAGGAAGTTAGAGGTCGTTTTGTGAGCCAATGCTAACTAGCATTAGCACAATGACTGGAGGTCTACAGGTACGCTAGTTCATCTGACTGTGAGTAAGTATAAAAAATTGCTTAGCTGCCAGAATCTCGCAGTATTCCTGTAATACCAAGACACAATAATGGCCAATTCATGGCCAGTCAATTTAAATCTCGATCTTTCTGGTCATATTCATTCCTGGTTTTAATGAGTGTAGAATAGGCTAGGTTACAGAGGAAAGCCTGCTGAGAGCGGAGATTGGCTGGTAGTTCAAACCGACTCTCTGTGAAAGGAACTGTGTGTGGCAGTGGCAACAGCAGCTATCTGAGACCATTCTCCTCAGCAGGCTTTGTATTAGATCCAAGGCAAGCAAGTTCACAGAGACAGACCCTGGAGAAGGGGAGGGAAAACTGGTCTGGACAGGGTTTTTTTTTTCAAAGGCAATTCCAGCATTTGGATGCCCATCGTGATTCACGCATGCAGCAGTGGATTCAAAAGATGCAGAAATGTCTTTTGTTCACCAGCTCCCCTTTAGAACTGATTCCTTTAGTGCAGTTTTAAAACAGCAGTCTCTCTTCTTTATAACGACAGCCTTTCATTTAGAAATGTTAATAATGCAACAAAGATGTCTCAAATGAATGTGTAGTTGTACTCTTATAAGATGTTATGCATATTTATGGTGGTTCATCTCAGATAAGAGCCTGGTGCCCATGAGTTCATGTAATTGTATCCTCCTACCCTGTGTTTAGAGGATATGGATTTGTCCCCCCCCCCCTCCTTTCCCACTCACTGAGCTATCCGGTTACATAAAACATTTATTGCTATTTCCCTTTCAATAAAAAATAAGTCCTCATAAAATACACATCACATTGGCTAATGCTCCATTTAGCTTTCCCAATAATAAAGACCCTCTTGAAATAGTAACAGAGAGCTGATCCCAGTTTGCATTATCGTCTGGCTTGGTATCATAAGTGTCCCTTATTGAATCTCCTCCATTAGCAGACTGGAAATGGGGGAGCCTTTTCCTCTCACACAGATGCTATTTTGTACACAACTCAAGCAACTAGAGCCGTACATACTGTATACCCAGATATTGCATCTAAAGTGTTTAATGACCTCTTTGGCATGTTCACTTGTTGCTAATGACTGGTGAAGCATTAAGATGGGAAGCATTTACTCCTGCATTCCTCGGTTCTCCATTAATGTCCTAATCAATCACAGGAGCGGCTCTAACAGTCTGCCATCCTTTCCGTTCCTCAGGCTTGGGTTGGGTTCTGGCTATGTACGCTGCTGACCTTGGGGAAGAAGAGAGAGGAGTCCTCTAGGCACAGTGCTGCTCAGTGGAGCTGATAAACCTTTGTCTTGTTTCGAGGAAATGCTGATGGACATACTGGGACACTGGCAACACAGGAAGCAGAATGAGGATAATAGAACCAACACGGCTAACCTTTCTTCCACGCTGCCGCTGGGAGGCTGAGGGGCCTTGGCTCGCCACTCAACACTCCCCAGTCCCCACTGCCTGGGAGAGGTAGGGGAGGGGCCGTGTGGAGGGTGAGGGGATGGTTCTCATAGCTCTCTTTCTCTCCCTTACAGGATTCCTTTCCTGCCACTTCACTCCCCAATCTTGTTTCACGGCCAGTGGGTCTCAATGGCCGGCTCTGAAGGGGGTTGAGGGGGGACAAGCGGGGCCACGGGGGACTGTTGCAGAGTGAATAGGTGTATTTGGACTGTAGGTTCTGGGTTTGAGGGGTTCACAGAGAGCTGAGCTACAGGGGGGCTTCATTCTCTTTTCACTCAAAGTGGGTCAGGTGCTCGCTGTGTGAAAGTCTGGGAAAACTCTAAGAGAAAGTTCAGTGCAAATTAAATTTTCATGACAATGCTAACTGGTTGTAGAAAACAATAACATTGCGGACTATATTGCATAGTCTTGTTGCCATGGAGATGGATGAGACGACTTTTTGGATAAAAAATTCAAATGAACGTAACTGTTACAGTCTTATTTATTTAGAACTGTCTTTAAAAAAATCTACATTATGTTGATTTCAGTTGATTTCTTGAAAAGAGTGTGATTAAGCAGCTTCTGGGATTGGATCCTCAGACCACCATGATTATCCATTACTTCCTACATGTTTTATGATTATCTGATGCCTAGAAAGCTCAGTGCTCCAACATGCTGGTAGGCCATGCACTCACTGCACTCACATTAGTGCTGATGACCAACCTGCTGCACTACAGCTTCTATCCTTCGTCAAACAAAGGGAAAACCATATTTTTTAAGGCAGGCCTTTGAACTCTCCGTCTGTCTAACATTCTGCGCTGCTGCCAATGGTCAGAGATTGAAGAGAAAGAGGAATGGGGTCACAGATCATTTAACTGGTCACATTAACTTGAAAAAATGTGTATGTGAAGTGCTTAACCCACAGCTAGCCCTCTGTGGCACCATTCTGTGACATAAATCACCCTTTAGTAGGTATTTGTCAGAGACTGGGCTTATGGACAATGAGCTGGTCTTAATGAGGGTGAAAGGGACAAAGTCAACGGATGACCGGAAAATGAAGGAGAAGGGAGATTGTTTTCCTTCTGAGGGGCCCTGCCCTGTCTGTAAAGTTTCTTTACATGAGTGAATGTCTAGCAGAGATACAAGGCCCTGTTTGGATTTGACTAATATCAGAGACTTTGCAAGAATGTTATATAGTTAAGCAAGCATAGAGACACAATCATTTCAAGATGGTGTATGTTATAGTAATTACCTAAATATACTTGTCAGTTGTGAAAAGGAGATCATTGTGAAATTACTGACCAGGGTAGATTATGTTCATTCCATAAGGAATCATGTCTACATATTTGTTTTATAATTTATCAAAGCATTGACTTATTAATTTATATGCTGTATGTTGGGAATAATATTAGACATTTATCAGAATTTGTAACACACAAACCAATTTGCTTATCTCCTGTAATCAAAGATATTTAATAACAGCATGTGATAAATACAGTGCGTTTGTAGCTGCCTTTCATTAATTCATCATTTAATAATTGGGTATGAATTAATAAGAGTATCTGTTAAGAATGTATTTGTGTGCATGTATAAAACATACACCCATGATGTATACGTTTGTCTGGTTGGCAAACTAATGATTGTGTTAGACTGTGAGGGGCTCCCAGTCTTCAGTCTTCCTCCATCGTGTGGTCCTGCAGTGGTAATCATGCGGTGTTGCGGTGTTGTAACGAACAGGAAGCAACGGGTCTACTCCAGTGGGGGGGGGGAGACTAGACTATCCTCCATCTATCTATGTTGTCATAGCTCAGTTAACATTCGGAATGTTACGGAGTGTGACATTTATGGCCACGTGTGAAGTTTCACATGTACATTTTTTTTTTACATTTTTTAAACAGCCCACATTTTCACCACTTCCAGCTACATCTGTTCTGACATCCAGGGGCCGACCCTGCTTAACTGACAAACCAGCAGTGGGATGCAGTGTGCTATGTTGGTGGAATGAATCTGCCAAAAATTGCAACTGGATTAAAGGCAGCTAAAGCAAAGGTCATTGTAACGTAACCATATATAGGGGAAATTGCAGGCATTTTATTTAATTGCGTTATGATATGATAAAAAACTGAATGATTTTATTTTACAATCAAAACTTTCACGTGAGAATCGGATGGGCAGTTTTTCACATGTGGAAATGCAAGTTCACATGTGAAAAACAATCACATGTAAAAACATAATTTGCAGTTTAATATGTAAAGAAAAAACTCCCTTTCACATGTGGAATTACAATTTCATGTGAAAAACAATCACTTGAATGTTTTTCAAATATGAATTAGCAAATTGTATTTTATTTTAACATGTGATTGTTTTTCACATGTGAACTTGCAATTCCACATGTGAAAAACTGCCCATCCGATTCTCACTGAAAGTTTTTAAGATGTGAAAACTGCAATTTTCACATGTAAAACTGCAATTCACATGTGAGTTGAAAACATGTTATTCTCCTAATGTCAAAAGGTGGTGTTAACATGTAAACTTTAAATATAATACACGTGAAAATATGGTTTCACATATGAAATTTAAACTCAACATGTGGAAACAGCTACTTCACATATGAAAATGCGATTTCACATGTGAAACTGGAAATTCAACATATTTTTTTGTACGGGTGTCGGGGCTGAACAGAACAGACCCCATAAACCTCTGGACTCCATTAAACACACGGGTCCATGCTGTTCACCCTGGGGGCTATAGAGGTGGAGGTAGTAGGGGGCTGGGAGGGGGGATAGGAGAGACAAACAAAAAGGCCCTTGAAAAGGCCATTCCTGTGCTACGTGTCAGATGAGCCTCAGGGTATCACAGTCTGTACACACTCTCATTCAACACTAATCATGTGGATGTGTTGTACACAATGTTGGGCTCTCAATCCGTTTGGTACATTGGAAGTGTTGAGACTGTGTATGGCTTAGAGCGTTGGGGTGATAGGCTGTACTGTACAAACCTCACATTTATATTTGCTATTTTCCATATATCGGTTCTCTCAGACTGTTGAGTTAGCCACGAGTTGAGTGTAATTCTAGCCCTGCCGCCATGTACAGTTGAGGTCAGAAGTTTACATACACCTTAGCCAAATACATTTAAACTCAGTTTTTCACAATTCTTGACATTTAATCCTAGTAAAAAATCCCTGTCTTAGGTCAGTTAGGATCACCACTTTATTTTAAGAATGTGAAATGTCAGAATAATAGTGGAGAGAATGATTTATTTGAGCTTTTATGTCATCAATCGCATTCCCAGTGGGTCAGAAGTTTACATACACTCAATTAGTATTTGGTAGCATTGCCTTTAAATTGCTTAACTTGGATCAAATGTTTTGGGTAGCCTCCCACAAGATTCCCACCATAAATTGGGTGAATTTTGGCCCATTCCACCTGACAGAGCTGGTGTAAATGAGTCTGGTTTGTAGGCCTCCTTGCTCGTACACACTTTTTCAGTTCTGCCCACAAAATGTTCTATAGGTTTGAGGTCAGGGCTTTGTGATGGCCACTCCAATACCTTGACTTTGTTGTCCTTAAGCCATTTTGCCACAACTTTGGAAGTATGCTTGGGGTCATTGTCCATTTGGAAAACCCATTTGCGACCAAGCTTTAACTTCCTGACTGATGTCTTGAGATGTTGCTTCAATATATCCACATTATTGTCCTGCCTCATGATGCTATCTATTTTGTGAAGTGCACCAGTCCCTCCTGTAGTAAAGCACCCCCACAACATGATGCTGCCACCCCAGTGCTTCACGGTTGGGAGGGTGTTCTTCGGGTTGCAAGCCTCCCCCTTTTTCCTCCAAACATTGGGATGGTGTTCTGGGATGGTGTTCTTCGGGTTGCAAGCCTCCCCTTTCTTCTCCCCCTTTCATCTCTTTGTCCCCATGTGCAGTTGCAAACAGTAGTCTAGCTTTTTATGGCGGTTTTGGAGCAGTGGCTTCATCCTTGCTGTGGATATAGATACTTTTGTACCTGTTACCTCCAGCATCTTCACAAGGTCCTTTCCTGTTGTTCTGGGATTGATTTGCACTTTTCGCACGAAAGTACGTTCATCTCTAGAAGACAGAATGTTTCTCCTTCCTTAGCGGTATGATGGCTGCGTGGTCCCATGGTGTTTATAATTGTGTACTATTGTTTGTACAGATGAACGTGGTACCTTTCATTCGTTTGGAAATTGCTCCCAAGGATGAAGCAGACTTGTGGAGGTCTACAATTTTTTTCGGAGGTCTTGGCTGATTTCTTTTGATTTTCCCATGATGTCAAGCAAAGAGACACTGAGTTTGAAGGTAGGCCTTGAAATACATCCACAGGTACACCTCCAATTGACTCAAATTATGTCAATTAGCCTATCAGAAGCTTCTAAAGCTATGACATAATTTTCTGGAATTTTCCAAGCTGTTTAAAGGCACAGTCAACTTAGTGTGTGTAAACTTCTGACCCACTGGAATTGTGATACTGTGAATTATAAGTGAAATAATCCGTCTGTAAAAAATTGTTGGAAAAATACTTTTTTCTGGGCCTTTACTAGTCCTGTATTAGTGGACCTATATAGCCGTCTGTAGCGCTTCAACAAACAATACCGACCCCTTTACTTCTTTCCGCGGCTATGACTGGAATCCGTATGAAGAAAAATGTTCTGGGTATGAGAACATTCTCAGAAAGGCTGTAGAATGTGTAAACTCTTGCTGATGTTTTTGACAGAGTGGCACCTCTGCCTCTGCCTCCGATAGCAGCAGGGATTACATTCACAGGTGTGCAGAATGGCAATAACGACATTAAGCCGTGCCCTTGGTACGCTCATGTAATTAGCTATGCTTCTACTACTGTTGTGTTTGTCCATTTGAACCTGCTCATCTTCTCTATGTTCACCAATCAGCCCAAAGCTCACCTGCATCACTATCATGCTCCCGTCACAATGCAGGCCTGTTCACCCAGCAACACCTGGTCAAGTCCTACCACAGCCTAACACGCTTCATAGACAACCCAGGTCTACAGTATCTCCACACTCAAACACATTTGTTCCTTATCTAATTGACATTTGGAAAGAGTAAGTGCATTCATGCCATTTGCCATGATATGTGACTACATCTTACAAAGGTGGAATTCTCTGTGTATTTGGCATACAGTCTGCTATCACCACTTATCTCTCCAGCCCTGCCTGTCCCAACATGGACCCAACAGGAGATCCCAGGGTGGACGGTGAACAGGTCTCACTCATAGCCCTGTAATTTAATTGTAATTGAATTACAAATGATGCATGGCGTTAAACCTGGTGTCAGCTCTATGGAGCAAAGGAGTGGGTAAGTTACAGTGGGGCAGGCAGGAGCATAGGGAACCGGCTGCCATTTGGGTCCCAGCCCTTGTCGTTAATACCCTAGCTACAGAGTCCTGGTCTTCCTGATAGAGGCAGCTGGTCCTGCTGTTACGGAGCTGATCCAGGGAGAGGAGGGAGAGACACACCCCGGTCATTTAAACCCTGCTCAGCTCAGCTCATTTTCAAATACAATTATTGTGGCGTCGTGTTTGGTTTGAGTCTAAAGGATTTAATATGACTGTTTGTATGCGTATGGTATGACTGTGGGCTGAGGTTAAGTGTTACTCTCTAGTATTGTGTAGGATCAGGATGTTTGTTTTTAGCGAGAGGATAAGGGTCTGTATATATATCAACAGCAGCAGCAGTTCTAATTCCCCAGATTAGTCATGTGAGAAATGGGAACGTGAGGCTCCTCACGAGAGGGTTAATGGGAAGTGCCCTTCACATGATTTTGTAGCCATGGAATGTAGTTGGAGAATCCTGTCGGCATTGCAAGGGAATGAGGTTACCATGGAAACAGGTGTTAAGGTACATAGGCGTGTGGGGCACAGTTGTCATCACATCGTTTGCCCTGATTGACCTCCTGCTAACTCAGGAAAGGACCTCAATGCCACCAGTTACTCTGTGTGCTCGATTTGGTGTTCAAAGTTCAAGGGACTCAGAATCAACACACTAAATCCAGTGTTTACAATGCAACCATTCCGTTATTTATTCCTGTGTTTTTCTACTTGCTTGGTGGTCTGATGGCTGTCGTCATTTGATCAGCACATCAAAGGACTAAAGCAGCAAATCAGTGCCATACTAAATTTTCCTTAGTTCTATGGCATCAAATCAGCCTCTAAAGTCTATTGCGAGCAAGATGGCGCTGTCAAGCAAGATTAGACATCATTGAGCAAGCAAACACTAAGTCGAGAGCACAGAGGATGGGTCCTGCAAGCAGAGGATGATGCGGCTAGCACACAGACAAGTCGAGAGCACAGAAATTTGGTTGAGTGAGCAGACAGACAGGATGTGTCCAGCGAGCAGACAGGCCAGTGGAGAGAGCAGAGAGTGTGTCCAGCGAGCAGACAGGCCGGTGGAGAGAGCAGACAGGCCAGTGGAGAGAGCAAACAGGCCAGTGGAGAGAGCAGACAGGCCAGTGGAGAGAGCAGACAGGCCAGTGGAGAGAGCAGACAGGCCAATAGAGAGAGCAGACAGGCCAGTGGAGAGAGCAGACAGGCCAGTGGAGAGAGCAGACCGGCCAATAGAGAGAGCAGACAGGCCAGTAGAGAGAGCAGACAGGCCAGTGGAGAGAGGAGAGGATGTGTATAGCGAGCAGACAGGCCGGTGGAGAGAGCAGACAGGCCAGTGGAGAGAGCAAACAGGCCAGTGGAGAGAGCAGAGGATGTGTCAGAGAGCAGACAGGCCAGTGGAGAGAGCAAACAGGCCAGTGGAGAGAGCAGAGGATGTGTCAGAGAGCAGACAGGCCAGTGGAGAGAGCAAACAGGCCAGTGGAGAAAGCAGAGGATGTGTCAGAGAGCAGACAGGCCAAACTTGAGAGCTGGCACATGTGACTTTGGGCGAGCAGAACATCATCGCTGCAGATCAAAAAGCAAAATGTCTTAATCACAAAATGTAGAACTGTAAGCAAAGAACCATGGTTCAAACATGGAAACAATACATTTGAAAGCATCAAGTTGTCCACCAACAATAGTTAAATGTCTTTGTCAAGTTTTCACTCTCAATATCTCAAGTTGCTCTTTCTCAAGTCTGGGCATCTTTAGGTTTCAATTTATGTTTTTTCTCGATTGGATTTCAGGCTGGTGGGGGGTGCGTGTCTATAAAAAAAACATGAAAAACAGCCCCAGACCACTATTCCTCCTCCACCAAACTTTACAGTTGGCACTATGCATTTGAGCAGGTAGCATTCTCCTGGCATCCACCAAACCCAGATTCGTACGTCGGACTGCAAAATGGTGAAGTGTGAGTCATCAAGTGTGAGTCCAATGGCGGCAAGCTTTACACCACTCCAGCCGACGCTTGGCATTGCGCATGGTGATCTTAGGCTTGTGTGCATGGTGACCATGAAGCTCCTGACGAACAGTTATTGTGCTGATGTTACGAGTTTGGAACTCAATGCTGAATGTTGCTAAGCGATTCAGCCCTCGGCGGTCCTCTTCTGCGAGATTCTGTGGCCTACCGCTTCACGGCTGAGCCGTTGTTGCTCCTAGATGTTTCCACTTCACAATAACAGCACTTACAGTTGACCGGGGCAGCTCTAGTAGGGCAGAGATTTGACAAACTGACTTGTTGGAAAGGTGGCCTCCTATGATGGTGGATGGTTGAAAGTTACGGGCAATTCTACTGCCAATGCATGGCTATGTGCTCGATTTTAGCTATGTGTTCGATTTTGTGCTATGTTTTCGATTTTGTGCTATGTGTTCGATTTTGTACACCTGTCAGCAACTGGTTTTGCATAATTTCCAGTCACAACTTGTAGACTTGTTTACATGTTGCTATGCGGTTAGTTGCAAAACTTACTTTGCTACCTGCCAAACTTACGGTTTTTACTTTTTAGTATTTTTTTCCCTGGCTCGACTTTTTTTCTTTTAACTTTTTCACCCAGGTCGCTTTATCTGACTGGGGTCTCACAACTCAATCACCGGTTGAAAACTGTTTTCTGCCCCTCCCAAATGATAGAATTTGTAGATAACTGGCCCTCTTTCTGGGACTCACCACAAACAGGACCAAGCCTGGCCTGCTGAGTAGTGACGGACTCCATCCTAGCTGGAGGGGTGCTCTCATCTTATCTACGAACATAGACAGGGCTCTAACTCCCCTAGCTCCACAATGAGATAGGGTCCAGGCCAGGCAGCAGGCTGTTAGCCAGCCTGCCAGCTTAGTGGAGTCTGCCACGAGCACAGTCAGTGTAGTCAGCTCAGCTATCCCCATTGAGACCGTGTCTATACCTCGACCGAGGTTGGGCAAAACTAAACATGGTGGTGTTCGCCTTTGCAATCTCACTGGAATAAAGACCTCCTCCATTCCTGTCATTATTGAAAGAGATTGTGATATCTCACATCTCAAATTAGGGCTACTTAATGTTAGATCCCTCACTTCCAAGGCAGTTATAGTCAATGACTGATCATAATCTTGATGTGATGGGCCTGACTGAAACATGGCTTAAGCCTGATGAATTTACTGTGTTAAATGAGGCCTCTCCTCATGGTTACACTAGTGACCATATCCCCTGCACATCCTGCAAAGGTGGAGGTTTGCTAACATTTACGATAGCAAATTTGAATTCACAAAAACCACACCGACTGCGTTTTCATCTTTTGAGCTTCTAGTCATGAAATCTATGCAGTCTACTCAAACACTTCTTATAGCTACATTTTACATGCCTCCTGGGCCATATACAGTGTTCCTCACTGAGTTCCCTGAATTCCTATTGGATCTTGTAATCATGGCAGACAATATTCACATTTTTGGTGATTTTAATATTCACATGGAAAAGTCCACAGACCCACTCCAAAATGTTGTGGATCTTAATGTTTTTCCTCATAATCCTGGACTATTGGACCACCATTTTATTACGTTTGCAATTGCAACAAATAATCTGCTCAGACCCCAACCAAGGATCATCAAAAGCCGTGTTATAAATTCTCGGACAACCCAAAGATTCCAAGATGCCCTTCCAGACTCACTCCACCGACCCAAGGACGTCAGAGTACAAAAAACAGTTCACCACCTAACTGAGGAACTCAAATGAACCTTGCGTAATACCCTAGATGCAGTCGCACCCCTAAAAACTGAAACATTTGTCATAAGAAGCTCCCTGGTATACAGAAAATACCCGAGCCCTGAATCAAGCTTCCAGAGAATCCGACTAGCTTGGAAAGACAGTACCGTGCAGTATCGAAGAGTGCTTTGGCAAAGTGGGTGGGGTTATATCCTGCCTGTTTGGCCCTGTCGGGTGGTATCGTCGGACGGGCCCACAGTGTCACCCGACCCCTCCTGTCTCAGCCTCCAGTATTTATGCTGCAATAGTTTATGTGTCGGGGTCTAGGGTCAGTCTTTTATATCTGGAGTATTTCTCCTGTCTTATCCGATGTCCTGTGTGAATTTAAGTATACTCTCTCTAATTCTCACTCTCTCTTTCTCTCGGAGGACCTGAGCTCTAGAACCATGCCTCAGGACTACCTGGTCTGATGACTCCTTGCTGTCCCCAGTCCACCTGGTCGTGCTGCTGCTCCAGTTTCAACGGTTCTGCCTGCGGCTATGGAACCCTGACCTGCTACCTTGTCCCAGACTGTTGTTTTCAACTCTCTAGAGACAGCAGGTACGGCAGAGATACTCTGAATGATCAGCTTTGAAAAGCCAACTGACATTTACTCCTGAGGTGCTGACCTGTTGCACCCTCTACAAATACTGTGATTATTATTATCTGACCCTGCTGGTCAACTATGAACATTTGAACATCTTGGCCATGTTCTCTAATAATCTCCACCCGGCACAGCCAGAAGAGGACTGGCCACCCCTCATAGCCTGGTTCCTCTCTAGGTTTCTGCCTAGGTTCCGGCCTTTCTAGGGAGTTCTTCCTAGCCGCCGTGCTTCTATACCTGCATTGCTTGCTGTTTGGGTTTTTAGGCTGGGTTTCTGTACAGCACTTTGTGTCATCAACTGATGTAAGAAGGGCTTTATAAATAAATTTGATTGATTGATTGAGGGCTGGTTGAAATAGCCAAGTCCACTCATTTGAAGGGGAGTCCACATACTTTGGAGTATGTGCATAATGTGGCTGTGATTTAACAAGTTCATTCATCATACACTTGGCCATGGCCATCATTTAATATTGTTAAATATAATGACTCCATTGTTGGGAATAACATGTAGGGTACACACATAATAATGTCATAAAGCTGATAACATTGAAAAAAATGAAGGACTAGTGGGCTAGTTAAGCGAGTGCAGGAATTGAGGCGAGATTCAATGCTTAGGGTATTTATTAAGCCCAATGGCACACACACACGCGACACTAATTAAACTAATTAAGAATTATAATGGAGACAGAAAGGGGAGAACCTGCTACATTAAAAGTACATAACCAGGGCCAAATAATAGACTGTAAACTGACATTAATATGATTAACCAGCTAAACTCATGTTAACATGTCATAATGGTACACACAACATTCAAAGGAGGATGGAGGACAAAGCAATGTCAAACAGAGTAAAACAGATTTGCTTCATATTTTTTTATTTAGATTCAATATAATTGTCTGATTGGGAACTACCATTGTCTTTCAAATTACAGTGACAAATTATTTCAACTTGGCATTGGACATTTTATTGAGTACAGGAGTCCAAACCCATATGGATTCTCATCAGATCAGACGTTATCAGCAAGCCAGAGCCATCTGTAGAAAGAGCACAAGTAGAACAAAGATATATGTGCAAACATACAACACATTAATAATTTAGCAGACACTCTTATCCAGAGCAACTAACAGTAGTGAGTGCATACATTTTCATACAGGTCCCAATTGGGAATCAAACCCACAACCCTGGCATTGCAACACCCATGCACTACCAACTGAGCCACATGGGGCCTGTATCATTCCCATGTATCATTTAACCAAATATTAATGTGCTCGGTCCCAAATGACCTCAGCTCAACTCCTCACTTCCTCTCTACGTCCCTTTCAAAACCTATTGGAGGAGGTCTCCTTTGATAGGGGTTTTAGAAGGATGAAAGGAAAAATAATCAAATCAAATCAAATGTTATTGGTCACATACACATGGTTAGCAGACATGGTTAGCGAGTGTAGCGAAATGCTTGTTCTTCTAGTTACGACAGTGCAGCCATATCTAACAAGTAATATCTAACAATTCCACAAAAAATACCTAATACACACAAATCTAAGAAAAGGAATGGAATAATAATATATAAATATATGGAGTGGCATAGGTTAAGATGCAATAGATAGTATAGAATACAGTATATACATATGAGATGAGTAATGCAAAATATGTAAACATTATATAAAGTGACATGTGTTCCATTTATTAAAGTGGCCAATGATTTGAAGTCTGTATGTAGGCAGCAGCCTCTCTGTGTTAGTGATGGCTGTTTAACAGTCTCTCGGTCTTGTCAGGACCCGGTTTCGAACCTGGGTCTCCGGAGTGAGAAACAGTCACTTAACCAACTGAGCCACGAATAGACAGCAGAACCCAGAAGATGAGGCAGACACAGCAGTACTTAAGACGGTGTATTTAATAAAGAAAAAATCTTAAAATACAAAAATGGCAAATCCAAAAGGTGGTAGGTAAAACACAAAAGAACTCAAAAGAAACTCACCAAAAATAAACAAAAACAAAAAACCACAAGAACGTCACCCGGAATCGACAAGAGCACACAGAACACTAGGGCAGGGTGCTAACATACAAACACAGAGCACAGAACTGAGGGAAACAAAGGGTTTAAATACAATCAGGGAACGAGACACAGGTGCAAACAATAATGGGGATCAAGGGAAAAACACAGGGACAAAAAGCACAATGGGGACATCTACTGACAAAACCCGGAACAACCCTGGCCAAATCCTGACAGAATCCCCCCTAGGAACGGCTCCTGACGTTCCTACCAGCTCTCTCAGGGTGGAGGACCCTGAACTGACGAATGAGGTCAGGGTCCAGGATGTCTTTGGCAGGAACCCAGGAGCGCTCCTCAGGACCGTAGCCTTCCCAGTCCACCAGATACTGCCAGGACCGCTGCACCCGGCGGGAATCCAGTATCCGGTGGACGGTATAAGCCGGCTGGCCTCCAATGACACGAGGCGGAGGGGAGGTCTGTCTGCCGGGACAAGGGGAGAAAAAACAACAGGTTTTAACAATGACACATGAAATGTGGGATTAATCTTAAGGGATCTGGGTAAGTGTAGGCGATAAGAAACTGGGTTAACTCTCCTGGCAACCTTGAAGGGACCGATGTATTTTTGGGACAGCTTGCGAGACTCCACCCGTAGAGGTAAGTCTCTTGGAAAGCCAGACTCTCTGGCCGGGGCGCAGGGTAGGCCCGGGACGGCGACGTCTGTTGGCTTGTTGTTGATACCTCTGTGAGGAACGCATCAGATTAAGACGGGTCTTCCTCCACATAAGCCGACAGCGTCTGACGAACCTCAAGGCTGAAGGCACTCTGACTTCTGCCTCCTGGTCCGGGAACAATGGAGGAGCATAGCCAAACTGACACTCGTGCGGGGACATACCAGTGGAGGAGGAGCGCAAGGTGTTGTGCGCGTATTCGGCCCAAACAATAAAGGATGACCATGTGGACGGGTTGTCACGAGTCATACATCGGAGGGTGGTTTCCAGCTCTTGATTCATCCTCTCTGTTTGGCCGTTGGACTCCGGATGATACCCTGAAGATAGACTGGCAGAAGCCCCCATGAGTTGGCAGAAGGCCTTCCAAAACCTTGAGGCGAACTGGGGACCTCTGTCAGAAACCACATCTTGAGGAATGCCGAAGACTCGGAACACATGATTAATTACCAACTCAGCCGTTTCCTTGGCAGAAGGTAACTTAGTCAGAGGGACGAACCTGGCCGCCTTTGAAAACCTGTCGATTATGACTAGGATAGTAGTATTGCCATGGGATGGAGGAAGTCCAGTAATAAAGTCCAATGAGATATGGGACCAGGGTCTGTGGGGAACAGGTAAAGGATGAAGGAGTCCTTGAGGGCGGAGGTGAGAAGATTTGCCCTGGCAGCACACGGGGCAGGCATTGACGAAAGTGGCAACATCTTCTCTTATGGTAGGCCACCAGAACTTACGCTGGATGAACTCCAAGGTGCGACCTACGCCCGGATGACAGGTGAGGCGAGAGGAGTGCCCCCACAGAAGGACCTGAGTCCTCACTGCCTTGGGGACAAACAACCGATTGGCAGGGCCTCCTTTAGGGTCCGGTTCGCTAGCTTGAGCACGTCTCACGGTATCCTCAACTTGCCACGAGATCGGAGCCACAATCTTAGCAGCAGGAAGGACAGGCATGTCCGTGTCATCTCGAATGGCAGGAGCGTAGACTCGGGACAGGGCATCCGGTTTGAGATTCTTCGACCCGGGCCGATAGGTGAGGATAAACTGGAATCGATTGAAGAAAAGAGACCATCTAGCTTGTCTAGAGTTCAATCGCTTCGCCTGCTGGATATACTCCAGATTTTTGTGGTCCGTAAGCACTTGAAACGGGTGAGAAGCCCCCTCGAGCCAGTGTCTCCATTCCTTCAATGCCATCTTAACCGCTAGGAGTTCACGATCCCCACATCGTAGTTCCTCTCAGTCGGGGTAAGCCGGTGTGAGAAGAAAGCGCACGGATGAAGCTTCTTGTCTTCACCCCTCTGAGACAGGACAGCTCCAACACCAACCTCTGATGCGTCTACCTCCACCACAAATGGTTCATCCGTAGTCGGTAGTATCAGGATGGGAGCAGAGAGGATGCGCTGCTTGAGTCCTTGGAAGGCCGTCTCAGCTTCTCTTCCCCAAAAAAACCTTGCATTGCCACCTTTGGTTAAAGCTGAGAGAGGAGCTGCCACCAAACTGAAGTTCTTGATGAACTTGCGGTAAAAGTTTGTGAAGCCCAGGAAACGCTGAACATCCTTAACGGATTTGGGGGTGGGCCAATCCGCTACCGCCCCTACCTTCCTAGGGTCCATTTGGATTCGACCGGGTTCCACTACAAATCCCAGGAATTGTACTCGGGATGAATGGAATTCACATTTTCCGGCTTAACGTACAGATGGCTGTCCAGGAGGCGTTTGAGTACTTGTCTGACATGCTTAGTGTGTTCTTGAAGGGAGCTCGAAAAGATGAGGATGTCATCCAAGTAAACGAACACAAATATGTTAAGCATATCCCTAAGCACATCGTTTATGAGCGCTTGGAACACCGCTGGGGCGTTGGTCAGGCCGAAGGGCATCACCAAGTATTCATAGTGACCAGTAGGCGTGTTGAAAGCGGTCTTCCACTCGTCACCAGGTCTGATCCGCACAAGATGGTATGCGTTCCGCAGGTCAAGCTTAGTGAAAACAACTGCTTCCTGGAGCAGCTCGAAGGCTGTGGCCATAAGGGGTAGCGGGTAACGGTTACGGACGGTTATGTCATTGAGTCCCCGGTAGTCGATGCAAGGACGTAACCCACCATCTTTCTTGGCCACAAAGAAAAACCCTGCTCCCGCCGGGGAGGTTGATGGAGCATGAGGCCTGCTTCCAGAGAGTCCTTGATGTAGGTATCCATAGCAGCTCGTTCGGGTGGAGATAGGGAAAAGATCCGACCCCTGGGGGGCAAGTGCCCGGAAACAGGTCGATGGGGCAATCGTAAGATCTATGGGGTGGTAGCATGGTGGCCCTCTGTTTGCTAAACACCAGTTTGAGGTCATGGTAACACTCGGGAACTCGGGTCAGGTCGATGGATTCTAAAGACTCGGGAGTAGAACTCGGGAATTCTGGAAAATACAAGTAGCTTGGCACGTAGGACCCCACTGCTTGATAGTGCCCACAGACCAGTCGATGTGAGGGTTATGGCTGTGAAGCCAGGGGTATCCAAGGACGAGAGGGAACTCGGAACAGGAGATCAAATGAAAGTTCATCAATTCCTGGTGTTGTGAAACTGAAAGTCTCAAGGAGGTAGTGACATGAGTGACAAGTCCAGATCCCAAAGGGCTTCCATCCAATGTAGTAACCCTCATGGGGTCACTTAGAAGTTCAGAGGGAACGCCATTCTCCTTCGCCCAGACACCATCCATGAAGTTACCTGCGGCTCCAGAGTCTACCAAGGCTTGAAGGTGAAGCTTGTGGTTGTCCCAGGAGAGGGTGACTGGAATGAGCAGACGGGAGTTGGACGGATGGGAGGAGGTTATGTTTCCCGTTACAGTTCCCCCGGTCTGTACGGGACAGAGCGTTTCCCTGGAGCCCGGGACACGTGGAACGGAAATGGCCCGGTTTGCCGCAATATAGACAGCGTCGCTCCCTCATCCGGCGGTCTCTCTCAGCCTGGGAGATGCGTCCAATCTGCATGGGTTCCGGTGGAGCCAGTGATGATAAAGGTGGGGACTCGGAGCTGGGACTGATAGGAGCTAGAGGTCTACGGTTGAGTTCTCTCTCTCTCAGACGCTGGTCAATGCGTGAGGCCAACTTGATCAGGGACTCGAGATTGTCCGGTGGTTCCCGAGTGGCCAGTTCATCTTGGATAGTGTCGGAAAGGCCTTTCAGAAAGCACACCGTGAGCGCCTCGTTGTTCCAGCCACTCGCTGCTGCCACCGTGCGGAACTGGATGGCATAGTCCGTCACGCTGCGCCAACCTTGATGGAGAGTCAGGAGCTGTTTGGCTGAGTCAGAACCACTGCTTGGGCCTTGAAACACTCGTTTGAATTCCTCAGCAAAGGCAGAGTAGCTGGCACAGCAGGAACTATGGGCATCCCACACAGCGGTAGCCCAGGCCAGGGCTTTTCCGACAGCAGGGTGATGATATATGCGATCTTAGACCGGTCGGTGGGAAACGACGAGGGTTGCAGCTCAAAGGAGAGAGAACATTGAGTGAGAAACCCTTTACAAGCACTTGGATCACCTGAGAACCGTTGGGGAGGTGGAAGACGAGGTTCAGCCAGGGGGTTAACTGCCATGGGTACGTGAACTTGAGGTACTGGGACGGGAACTGTTGCCGGGGTAAGTCGATCAGATATTTGCTTAATGGAAGTCAGCATCTCCGACAGAAGATGAGAATGTCTAGCCATTAAGGCCTCTTGCTGAACCAGGGCGGCTTCGTGGCGTTGGACAGTCTCCTGGTGGTGGGACAGTGTGGCAAAAAGGTCCTGGGAACTGGCTGCCTCTGGGTTCATTTTTGGCTCTGTGTTTCTGTCAGGACCCGGTTTTCAACCTGGGTCTCCGGAGTGAGAAACAGTCACTTAACCAACTGAGCCACGAATAGACAGCAGAACCCAGAAGATGAGGCAGACACAGCAGTACTTAAGACGGTGTATTTAATAAAGAAAAAATCTTAAAATACAAAAATGGCAAATCCAAAAGGTGGTAGGTAAAACACAAAAGAACTCAAAAGAAACTCACCAAAAATAAACAAAAACAAAAAACCACAAGAACGTCACCCGGAATCGACAAGAGCACACAGAACACTAGGGCAGGGTGCTAACATACAAACACAGAGCACAGAACTGAGGGAAACAAAGGGTTTAAATACAATCAGGGGAACGAGACACAGGTGCAAACAATAATGGGGATCAAGGGAAAAACACAGGGACAAAAAGCACAATGGGGACATCTACTGACAAAAACCCGGAACAACCCTGGCCAAATCCTGACAGGTCTCGGTCCTAGCTTTGATGCACCTGTACTTACCTCGCTTTCTGGATGGTAGCAGGGTGAATAGGCGGTGGCTCGGGTGGTTGTTGTCCTTGATGATTTTTTTGCCCTTGCTGTAGGTGTCCTAGAGGGCAGGTAGTTTGCCCCCAGTGATGCGTTGTGCAGACCCCACCACCCTCTGGAAAGCTCTGCCATTGTCGGTGGTGCAGTTGCCATACCAGGCGGTGATACAGCCCGACAGGATGCTCTCAATTGTGCATCTGTAAAAGTTTGTGAGGGTTTTAGGTGACAAGCCACATTTCATAATCCTCCTGATATTGCGCCTTCTTTACCACACTGTCTGTGTGGGTGGACTATTTCAGTTTCTTAGTGATGTGTACACCGAGGAACTTAAAACTTTCCACCTTCTCCACTGCAGTCCCGTTGATGTGGATAGGGAGGTGCTCCCTCTGCTGTTTCCTGAAGTCCACGATCATCTCCTTTGTTTTGTTGACGTTGAGTGAGAGGTTATTTTCCTGACACCACATTCCGAAAGCCCTCACCTACTCCCTCTAGGCTGTCTCGTCATTGTTGGTAATCAAGCCTACTACTGTTCTGTTGTCTGAAAACTTGACACAGAGCTGTTGCACGTTTATTTCACATGTTATGGCAGACGTCACTATGTGGGACTAAGCAGAGGTGTAAGTCTTCAACCCACGCCATTCATCAGTATTATTAAGCCATAAGGAACCTTCATTAGGGATGGTCCACCTCAAGGTGTCATTAAAATAATCCCCTGAACACCCTCCTCCTCAAAATAAGGTTTACAACCACAAACAACAATAACTCTGTGTTTATAAATTTGGATATCGACATTGCCACTTCAGCATGCTTTTGTGGCACAGTTGATGTCACGCAGGGCTACAGGCCAGAAAGTTGAGGGTTCACCGACCAGCACAGCTCATTCTCCCTGCCTCTTTCATTACGCTATGATCAGAGCTGGCTGCAGATAATAATCAGCTAAGGGGCAATCAGATTATCTACATTTTGAGGTTATTTATAATTTATAAAATGCATGCAACAAATTTTCCAACAACAGGTTTATGTGCCAATGCACCACACAACCAGTAAAAAAAGATACCGACTTCTGGCACTTCAATATCATGGTTTCCGTTTTCAACACCACCATAAATAGATTATGTCAATCTTGACAAATAGAAATACACCCCTCCCTACCTTGTAGGCTTACCCAGTGTCGAAGGCTTGTCTTGACAATCTCCGAATGTCATTAAACTTTTTGGTGTTTTGTAACAGATGTGCCTTTCCATTCATCAATGAATTTGCTGCTGCACAGTTTGATTGATTTTGTTTGTCAGTTAAAAATACATATATATAATTTTTGTTAAGTGACCGGGATTGCACAATACATTTGGGGAACTATTTCCATTGTGATCCCTATTTTAAACATAAATATATACACAATTACATAGATACAGACACATTACAGAGATAGATGAAAAATGCTCAACCTCAGATGAGTTTGAGGGGGGAATTTAAGTACAGTTCTTAAGAGCTTGTTTGGCTGGTAGCTTATTCTTTAGACGTTTGGGGCTGCTGGTGAACCATGATGTGCAGACGTAATCAAAGTGACACTGGACTAGCACACTTGCCAGTCTTTAGGGTGTATGTGGAGTGGGCCTTGACTATGCTCTGGCTGTGCTCCAGACAGCGGTAATGCTGGAGCATGTCCCAGGCACGATTGGTGGCCAATTCGCCTCCCTCAGAACCAGTGAAGATATCCAGGTTCCTACTGTAATGGGAATTTTAATGTTTGTGCTTTTCTTATAACTAATTTCTGTGTTCTCTTCATGTGCTGTTCTATAAACCAATATCTGTGTTCATTCAAGTGGCTGACTGAACGAATCCTCACTATCAGTAGCTGCAATTTGGCAGAATGCCCAGACCTTGTTTTGAGAACGAAAGATATCTTTGTTTCAAGGTCTCAGCTTAGAGAAGAAGCCTCGTGAGTTATTGGTCTGTTATGAACCCGTATTGGTCGGTCACAGGGATGAAATAAAATGGTAATGATTAATTAATTATGCTAAATCATGCAAATATAACGTGTCCGTTTATAGCCAACTTCTGGGACTGCCCAAGCAGAACATGAACATTGACATGTGTGGTGCATTGAGTTGGTGCATTGAGTTGGTTTGAACCTCTCCATGGCACTGACAAATAAAGGATAATTTATTTAAGATTGACTTTGAGTGTCCCTGTGTAAAAATGTCCAAAACACTACAGTGGGGAATCAGCACAATCTATAGAGAGCACAGAAAGATACTGTACAGAAGGCTGAATCTAAAATCCATGTAGCTCTAATTTTTATTAAAGTGTCATCAATACATAATTTATTCAAAAGTGTCAGTTGTGTCTAGGTGTGGGTGTGTGGGAACTAACAGAGTCAATGAGTGCGTATGGGGACTGGACATCACTGAGTGATGAGTAAAAGGGCAAGCTCAGAATAACAGTGTAGTCCATCCTATACAGCCAGATCATTTTCACTCCTATTCCCTGTGTATTTATTCCTTGTGTCACTATTTCAATGTTTTTTTTGTTTTTGTTTATTCTGCATTGTTGGAAAAGGACCCATAAGTAAACATTTCACTGTTAGTCTACACCTGTTGTTTACGAAGCATGTGACAAATAAAATGTGCTTTGATCCCTGCCTCGAAACACTAGTCTGGGAGCACCAAATATCTGAGAGAATGAGAGAGAGGGATGCCACAAATCGCTACACTAAATCACACACAAGAAAAGTGTGTGCAAACAAAACACAGGCATGTAATACAGGGTGTGTACAGACTCAGAGTAGACTCATATACACAACATGTATATACCCTACACTACACACACACACTTGCATATACAGACCTATTACTCACTCTCTCACGCGCAACAAACATACACAGAGAGAGAGACTAGGTGTGTCTTTACAGTGATCCAGGGTGGAGGAATAGCATCTGGTTGTGGTCATCAGGCAGGGTGTTGGCACAGTGACTGTTTGTTGAGATCACACTAGGATGCATCACTACCATCAACAACTCCTCCCACTGGTCCGGTAACTAAACCAACACAATATGTACATAGACATTGGAGTTTGATACCCCTTGTCAGGACTCCACTGAGGAAGGTGGAGGGATACATATGTGCTGAGTTGTGTAAGGCATAAGATGAGTTAGGGAACACCGAAAGCTGCGGAAGAAAGTTATATCAAGGTCAAAGTGGACTCACAGGTCCAAATTTGGCGTCCTCTGCCTCGTAGGTGTAGTAGAAGCCTGATTCCACCTTGTCAGACATATGTTCTCTACACACACAGTGCAGTGCTGATATCCGGAAATGACCCTTTATTTGACACCCATGTCATAATACATCATAACATCTGACATAACTTGTGACATATATTGCGTTCTTTTATGGCTGATTATGACACCTACATAAGAGTGGCAAAACCCACATTTATTCAAATTCATGTTTTCCCTGCCAAGAAGTTTCCTTTCATTTGAAAGTTTGTTTCTTAAATCCTTTTAAAACCTAATAAAAATGTTTCTCGTCCAGGAGTCTACGCAGACAATGCAACAGAGCCAATCAGAGCTAGAATAGGCCTTTATGCAAATAAGCCATTTGCCACACGGGCCTGTCATCATTCACTTTGAACCTTATTGTGTGTTTACAGGCTGTTGGGGCATCAGCATGACTTTAGTTCATTAGAACGCATACGCCAAAAGCCACAAAATACACCTGAATGGATTTGTGCAAATATGTAAATACCATGGGAGTCCTCTTAAATTTGGGAACTTTACAGTCTTATTGATCAAAAACCATGAAAAGGTAGGCACGCTCTCCCTCAGTTATGCACATCAACAACAACAAGGTCAACAACTAATGCTAGCGAGAGCAAGATGAGCTAAAAATCTAATGAAGGAACTTTAGATAAACCTTCTCAAACTTTTTCAGGTAGTTTGGCTTTCAAAATAGCACTGATAAACGACGGGGGAATTGAAGCCTACTTGTCCCAACCAAGCACCCAAGCTAACTGGTTAAAGTTGGTTTGCTTGCTAGCTTGCTACTTCCAGAAACAAATTAGAGAACTCAATCTGACCATTTCACTCACCCTAGCAGAGCTGGTTTGTCACGACTTCTGCCGAAGTCGTTGCCTCTCCTTGTTCGGGCGGTGCTCGGCGTTCGACGTCACCGGTCTTCTAGCCATCATTGATCCTTTTTTCATTTTCCATTGGTATTGTCTTGTCTTCCCACACACCTGTTTTCAATCCCATTCATTACCTGTTGTGTATTTAACCCTCTGTTTCCCCTCATGTCTTTGTCAGAGATTGTTTTATTGTCAGTATAGTGTGATTGTTGTATTAGGTGCGCGTCGGGTCCTCGTACCCATGTTTGGTTTGTTTGTACATTTAGTGTTATGGAGCATACTCTTGGAACTTTATTAAAAGACTCCATTTTACACTCAGTTTGACTCTCCTGCGCCCGACTTCCCTGCCACCTATTACACCTATGCATGACATGGTTAGGTTGTTTACATGTTATCTAGAGCGTTTGTGACAAACTATTTTTTGGCCAACGTTTGCTGACACTGGTCATATTAAGCGGGTTTTGTGCGTTCATAAATTCATCTGTTATTCTGCGCTCTGGCAGACTCAGACGTGACTGCTCTGAAATTGAAGTAGACAGCCAGAGTGAATTTGCAAACTGGATAACAGTCGTTCATGTTCTTGCTAGCTAACCAAATGACACCTGCATCTCTAGCTGTGTATAGCCACTGAAAAATAATATGAGGGTAATAAGTCAGTGACTCACCTACTCCAATGACATGACATTCTCCTAGTAGCTAGCTAGCTAGCTCTCTAGCTAAGGTTAGGCTCCGTGTTTTTAGCATGCTATATAAATAGATACGGTATCCTATTCGCCACGTTATGACTGACTTGTGATCATTGCCCTTGATAATTTGATTGTATTGATATTCACAGTCCTACATTTGTTCGTTTTTGTCCAAAATATTGAATAACTGAAACTGAAACAGTGCATCCCGAATTAAAGCAGAAAACCACGTACCCCGCCAGCTTTGATTTACAACCTGATAACAATATTTTTGGGACTACCAAGAAATGTACTGGTGAATTATATTAATCACGCCTTGAACTGCATCCATCTATTCTGCCAACAACGCCTTTGTGTACGTCATGGAATGTTGGGTGAAATAAGGTACAAATCTGTCGTTCTGCCCCTGAACAGGCAGTTAACCCACTGTTCCTAGGCCGTCATTGAAAATAAGAATTTGTTCTTAACTGACTTGCCTAGTTAAATAGAGGTAAAAAAAAAAAATATATATATATATATAACACATTTTTTAAAGTTGGTTTTGTAGCATAATCTGTCAACGTGATATTGTTGACTGTTCGTTTCAGATCTACAAAGTAGTTAAAATGCTGTCAATTACACTTTATGTCACTGTCAAGAAGCATTATGCCCATCATGATCATATAAGCCAGATAGGCCAATCACGTACATGCCCTGATATCAGTCATCAGTCAAAAAGAGGGTGTCTTTTCCTGCTCCTGAAATCTGCTCCTGCATTTATCCAAGTCGTCAGCAACAGAACATTGGGGTAGGTTCATGTCTGACATCAATGTGTGCGCAATTACAATGATAATTTAAGATGGTCAATAAAAAGATAAAAAAAGACACCAAGGCTTTAGAATGTTTTGCCTTGTGTGGTGGTTTTGTGGGTTTTGAAACTCTTATGTAGGTGTTATAAAAAGCCATAAAATAACACAATATATTTGTAATTTTTATTTATTTCACCTTTATTTAACCAGGTAGGCAAGTTGAGAACAAGTTCTCATTTACAATTGCGACCTGGCCAAGATAAAGCAAAGCAGTTCGACACATACGACACAGAGTTACACATGGAGTAAAACAAACATACAGTCAATAATACAGTATAAACAAGTCTATATACGATGTGAGCAAATGAGGTGAGATAAGGGAGGCAAAGGCAAAAAAAGGCCATGGTGGCAAAGTAAATACAATATAGCAAGTAAAACACTGGAATGGTAGATTTGCAATGGAAGAATGTGCTAAGTAGAAATAAAAATAATGGGGTGCAAAGGAGCAAAATAAATAAATAAATTAAATACAGTAGGGAAAGAGGTAGTTGTTTGGGCTAAAATATAGGTGGGCTATGTACAGGTGCAGTAATCTGTGAGCTGCTCTGACAGTTGGTGCTTAAAGCTAGTGAGGGAGATAAGTGTTTCCAGTTTCAGTGCTTTTTGTAGTTCGTTCCAGTCATTGGCAGCAGAGAACTGGAAGGAAAGGCGGCCAAAGAAAGAATTGGTTTTGGGGGTGACTAGAGAGATATACCTGCTGGAGCGTGTGCTACAGGTGGGAGATGCTATGGTGACCAGCGAGCCGAGATAAGGGGGGACTTTACCTAGCAGGGTCTTGTAGATGACATGGAGCCAGTGGGTTTGGAGTCGAGTATGAAGCGAGGGCCAGCCAACGAGAGCGTACAGGTCGCAATGGTGGGTAGTATATGGGGCTTTGGTGACAAAACGGATTGCACTGTGATAGACTGCATCCAATTTGTTGAGTAGGGTATTGGAGGCTATTTTGTAAATGACATCGCCAAAGTTGAGGATTGGTAGGATGGTCAGTTTTACAAGGGTATGTTTGGCAGCATAAGTGAAGGATGCTTTGTTGCGAAATAGGAAGACAATTCTAGATTTAACTTTGGATTGGAGATATTTGATATGGGTTTGGAAGGAGAGTTTACAGTCTAGCCAGACACCTAAGTATTTGTAGTTGTCCACGAATTCTAAATCAGAGCCGTCCAGAGTAGTGATGTTGGACAGGCGGGTAGGTGCGGGTAGAGATCGGTTGAAGAGCATGCATTTAGTTTTACTTGTATTTAAGAGCAATTGGAAGCCACGGAAGGAGAGTTGTATGGCATTGAAGCTTGCCTGGAGGGTTGTTAACACAGTGTCCAAAGAAGGGCCAGAAGTATACAGAATGGTGTCGTCTGCGTAGAGGTGGATCAGAGACTCACGAGCAGCAAGAGCGACCTCATTGATGTATACAGAGAAGAGAGTCGGTCCAAGAATTGAACACTGTGGCACCCCCATAGAGACTGCCAGAGGTCCGGACAGCAGACCCTCCGATTTGACACACTGAACTCTATCAGAGAAGTAGTTGGTGAACTAGGCGAGGCAATCATTTGAGAAACCAAGGCTGTCGAGTCTGCCGATGAGGATGTGGTGATTGACAGAGTCGACAGCCTTGGCCAGATCAATGAACACGGCTGCACAGTAATGTTTCTTATCGATGGCATTTAAGATATCGTTTAGGACCTTGAGTGTGGCTGAGGTGCACCCATGACCAGCTCTGAAACCAGATTGTATAGCAGAGAAGGTATGGTGAGATTCGAAATGGTCGGTAATCTGTTTGTTGAATTGGCTTTCGAAGACCTAACAAAGGCATGGTAGGATAGATATAGGTCTGTAGCAGTTTGGGTCAAGAGTGTCCCCCCCTTTGAAGAGGGGGATGACCGCAGCTGCTTTCCAATCTTTGGGGATCTCAGACGACACGAAAGAGAGGTTGAACAGGCTAGTAATAGGGGTGGCAACAATTTCGGCAGATAATTTTAGAAAGAAAGGGTCCAGATTGTCTAGCCCGGCTGATTTGTAGGGGTCCAGATTTTGCAGCTCTTTCAGAACATCAGCTGAACGGATTTGGGAGAAGGAGAAATGGGGAAGGCTTGGGCGAGTTGCTGTGGGGGGTGCAGTGCTGTTGACCGGGGTAGGAGTAGCCAGGTGGAAAGCATGGCCAGCCGTAGAAAAATGCTTGTTGAAAGTATCAATTATGGTGGATTTATCAGTGGTGACAGTGTTTCCTATCTTCAGTGCAGTGAGCAGCTGGGAGGAGGTGTTCTTATTCTCCATGGACTTTACAGTGTCCCAGAACTTTTTTGAGTTAGTGTTGCAGGAAGCAAATTTCTGCTTGAAAAAGCTAGCCTTGGCTTTTCTAACTGCCTGTGTATAATGGTTTCTAGCTTCCCTGAACAGCTGCATATCACGGGGGCTGTTCGATGCTAATGCAGAACGCCATAGGATGTTTTTGTGTTGGTTAAGGGCAGTCAGGTCTGGGGAGAACCAAGGGCTATATCTGTTCCTGGTTCTAAATTTCTTGAATGGGGCATGTTTATTTAAGATGGTTAGGAAGGCATTTTTTTTAAATATCCAGGCATCCTCTACTGACGGGATGAGATCAATATCCTTCCAGGATACCCCGGCCAGGTCGATTAGAAAGGCCTGCTCACTGAAGTGTTTCAGGGAGCGTTTTACAGTGATGAGTGGGGGTCATTTGACCGCCATGTCACAACAGGTCTAAATATATGTGTCCTGACAGTGTTATGACCATATTATGACAGGTTATGCCAGGTTATGTCAGCTGTTATGACATATTATGACATGATATGACTGTGTCATAATGTGTTATCACACTGAGTGTCAAGTATTACTGTGTTGTTACTGGAAATGCCATAGACAGAGTACAATAGGAGTTTAAACAAATGATATGTTAGTGTTGCATTCAAGGTCTGTTTGAAGACTGCTGCTGTTTCAAAAGAGGCAACTATGGATACTCAATTAGTCAAATAAGTAATAACCTACTATGTTGGACTAATGCAAGCTTTACCAATCCATACCAGCATTGAACAGACTGCTGTCATTTAATTCCCAGCCCTCGTTGTGGAGAGCAATCGTCCTATAGGTTTTCACTTTATCCCTTACCTACTTCTACACATTAAGTATAGAACCATCCTCTGTATAGAACCATCTTTCAACCAAATAGACAGCAGTTGGTCAAAGTCAATAACATGTCATCCTGTCTACATGACAAATGTCCAAATAACAATGCCTCCACACAGCGTCAAAGCAATTAGAGGAACTCTCAGTACCACTAATGACTAAGTAACGGGGTGATTGATAGAAGTCATGATTATCTGCAGGAATTCCCCAGTGCTGTGCATAGAGGAGAGCCAAGGTCCTTGGAACACAGTGGGCTCTTGTATCTCCTGTCTCTGTCAGCTAAGCATAGAACAACTTCCCCAGCACATAGTGAAAGTGGGCCTGCATGGAGAGAGATGAAGAGAGAGAAGACGGTTAGAGGTCATTCTCTTTTATTGTAACTGCACAAAAACTGCCAGAGTCAAATTAATTACATCTGTATTTCAAATAGACTGTATCTCAATTAAAACGCAGTTAGCGGTTTACAATATTGGCTATTTTGTTTGGACTTTGATCTCTTTTGGCTCCCCCTGAGGCCCATCTCATCCACAGAGAGGGCCTTCCCTGCCTGTTCTCACCCTACCTCTCCCTTCTCTGCCACTCCCTCCCAGTTATGCTGGTCTTCCAAGTCCTCCTTCTCTACTGAACCCTCATTAACTTACCAAGCTAGAGACGATGCTCTTGGTTAAACCAAAGATACTGGTAACTTTTATATGTGGTTAAACGTTAACGTTAGCTCGCTTTGCGGTGGCAGTTAACGTAGTGGTTAGAGCATTGGGCCAGTAACTAAAAGGTTCCTGGATCGAATCCCTGAGCTGACAAGGTTTGTCATTCTGCCCCTGAACAAGGCAGTTACCCCACTATTCCCCAGCAGGCCGTCATTATTGTAAATAAGAATTTGTTCTTAACTTACTTGCCTAGTTAAATAAAAAATGTAATAACTAGCTAGATAGTGAGCTTTCTAGCTAGCTGCTAGCTGACTCTTGCCTCATCAATAATAGCCTGCTTTAATAACAGAATACCAAATAACTTCCTATTTTAATTTCAATATTGAAATCTAGCTAGTTGATTAGTTGGTTTTGGTTCTCTACTGAAAAACTATGGAGCTTAATGTTTCCTTTTTATCGTCAGCCATCATCCCTACTTCACCATCAAAAGTCGGTTTCCACTAGATATTACAGCTACAAAGTCAAATTTGTCTGTAATTGTGAAAATTTATGAAAACAAAAATGTGCTTTTGGTGATCATTTAAGATCAGGGTTAGGAATAAGGTTAGCAGTGTGGATAAGGTTATGGTTCAGTAAAGACATCGTAGAAAGACATAATACTTATAACTTTGTGGCTGGGTTAACTAGTGATGGTCATGTTAATTGGTTATAATTTTTCACCTGTAATTAAATTATAGTAAAATATTGCAATTGCGAGAGTACGACTCCATGTTTGCTAGCTTAATTATGTCTTGCTCAACAGTGCCATCTCAAATGTAATGTACTTTAAAGGTTGATTTGACACCACATTATTGTTCCACGTGATCTTGTCAAAGCCCACAGGATCCACGAGTCACTCATGCCACTCACCCTCATTCCTGTCATTCCAGTCGAGCATCCCCCCACCTCCACAGGCCTGGGGTTGCTGCTGGCTCTGCTCTGACCACAAAATTCCTGGCTCGCTTGGTGCCTCCTCTTCAAAACCATATAAGGAACTCTCTCATTCATGTTAATCACATTATTATTAGTAAGTCTGGTTTCCCAGTAAGGGAAAACAGATTGGATATATTCTCCTCACTCAGCATTATGGGTAAAGACCAAAATAAACTGTTTTGGTCTGACAAGCACATTCAATAAGATGCATGCAAAACTGGACATGTGATATGATTGGAAATAGACACTGATGTCATGTGCTAGAAATTCTTGGCTAATGATGCCATGTGTTGATATGTGTCAGAGTCTAGGTGATGTGGGTAAGGCAGAGTCAGGCGCAGGACACAGAGATGAGTTATAATAGTACTTTACTCAAAAAGAAGAAAATCCAGAATCACATAAACGAGACAACTGACAACAATAAACACGCACAAAACCATGAGGGTTAAATAGGGAAATAATTCAAATGTAATGGGAACCAGGTGTGTACAATACAGTCAAAACAAATGGAAAAAGAAATGTAGATCGGTGGAGGCTAGAAAGCCGGTGACGTCGACCACCGAACAACGCCCGAACAAGGAGAGGCACCAACTTCGGCGGAAGTCGTGACCCGATCAGAAACTATATCCTCAGGCACCCCGTAGTGCCGAAAGACGTGGTTGAACAGGGCCTTCGCAGTCTGTCGAACAGGGCCTTCGCAGTCCCCCCCCCCCTCCGATCCTCCCCTCCGATTCCCCTCATAGCAGCACCTCCTAGCTCCATTGGCGTCGGATCTGAGGTGCTGGGGGATGGAACTGACGGACCTCGATCCGGACGTCCGCGGGAGGCCAACAGGTTATCCAGCCTGATGGATAGGCCCACCAGCTGGTCAAAGGTAAGGGTGGTGTCCCTGCAGGCTAGCTCCCTACGAACGTCCTCGCGTAGACCACACCAGGAGTGGTCGGTCAGGGCCCCACTATTCCATCCCACGCCGGCGGCCAGAGTTCGAAAGTCCATAGCGAAGTCTTGTGCGCTCCTCATCCTCTGTTTGAGATTATACAAGCGTTCCCCCGCCGCTCTCCCTTCAGGTGGATGATCGAAAACCGCCCGTAAGTGGCAAGTAAAATCCTCATAATTGTACAAAGTCGGTCCTTCCCTTCCCCAGACTGCGTTGGCCCATTCGAGTGCTCTACCAGTCAAACAGGACTCTCGCGTCCCGAAGGAGCTGGGTGAACGGTTGCCAGGTAGAGCCCCAGCTGGAGTAGGAACCCCTGGCACCCTGCAACCATTCCAGCGTATACCCTCGGGAGCACAAGCCGAATCCCACTGTATCCAGGTGAAGGAGGGGTGGACAGCAGTGTGGGTTGTTGTGGGAGCTGGGGTGATGATGATGGGTTTGCTGGAAAACCCCCTCTCTCCCATCACTCCATGGTTTGCAGCACGTGATCCATGACTGTGCCGAGACTTTGCAACATAGTCGCGTGCTGCTGGACGCGCTCCTCCATAGATAGAGGAGGGCTGTGTGCACCTGCTGACTCCATTGAAGGTGCGTGTTTCTGTCAGAGTCTAGGTGATGTGGGTAAGGCGGAGTCAGGCGCAGGACACAGAGATGAGTAATAATAGTAACTTTACTCAAAAATAATTTTCCAACAAGGAGAACGAAAATCCAGAATCACATAAACGAGACAACTGACAACAATAAACACGCACAAAACCATGGTGGGTCCAGAGGGTTAAATAGGGAAATAATTCAAACTTAATGGGAACCAGGTGTGTACAATACAGACAAAAAAATTGAAAAAGAAATGTAGATCAGTGGAGGCTAGAAAGCCGGTGACGTCGACCACCGAACAACGCCCGAAGAAGGAGAGGCACCAACTTCGGCGGAAGTCGTGACAATATGATAGGCTAGATGTCAGAATTCAACAAATATCAAATACATTCATCAAAGTCACGATAGGAATTCAATGATGTGATGGCAACCCAGATTTTATTTCTGGCTTCACAGTTTCAGATCATGTAGAACGTAGTTGTGTGTGTCGTGTGGATCTCCATTCAAACCCCTGGGGGCCCCCGGTTATGCCTGGTTTGGAGTCACCCTGCATGTTGTAAGGCAGAGCAGCTGCTCCCCCCTCCCATGCAGCCAAAGATGTAATCTCTCCCTGTGTGGAGAGCCAAGCTGAGCCACTGCACTGTACTGAAACCTGACCTAACGCTTACAGTGAACAGCTGTCCATGCTTAGGCCATGTTACCCCGGGAAAGCATAGCTATACATAACGTGGTGAGGTATACCCGAAACTGAGTGATATTTTTAACGACGGTGGAGTCTCATTTCCCTGATTGCAGCTGCATAGGATCTCATGTAGGTGAGATGCCCAGAAATGTCAGATATTACTTTGCTTAATAAAAAATTTACACGCCCTGGAAATATTGTGAGTATAGTGGAGGTGGTTCTCTTGTCAATAATTCAGGGGAGGTGTAACTGAACACCATTGCTCTCAGTGATGAGAGGGAATCCCAAGTGCTCTGTGAGTCGTGTGTGTGTGTGTGTGTGTGTGTGTGTGTGTGTGTGTGTGTGTGTGTGTGTGTGTGTGTGTGTGTGTGTGTGTGTGTGTGTGTGTGTGTGTGTGTGTGTGTGTGTGTGTGTGTGTGTGTGTGTGTGTGTGTGTGTGTGAGTGAGTGAGTGAGTGAGTGAGTGAGTGTGTGCACGCAGGGGAGCCCCCTCCCTCTCTGCCTGTTTCTGCAGCAGACCTCACCCATCCGCCAGCCAATGACAGCAGGATGAGATCTTCCCTTACTGGGAACTAACGTAATCATGGATTCCTGAAGTGTGTGTGTGTTTATGTATGTGTGTGTGCATATGCTCGTGCTTTCGTGTGTGCGTCTGTGTGCCTGTGAGCACAGTATCTTCAGCAACTCTTTTTCCAATGAAAGAGTAGAGGCTGATAACTGAAGAAAAGATCATGGAGCTCACTTCAGTCTAAAACTAAACCCTAGACAGCATCATTCTAGCTGGTAAATGTGGAACACAAACAGTCTGCTGTTTGCACAATATTATGGAATTTAAATAACCAATTAAATTAAATCAATTAATAAAAGTTATTGATCAGTCCTCCTCACCTTTCCCTCACTTATGGAAATACCCAGATGCAATTGTCAATATATTGCAATTAAAATGCATCCAAAGTATCACGATATCTACAATGGGAATTATTATTATCATACGAAAACCAACTCCAGCATGCGTCCTAGAGGACTTTTTTCATCAGGTATCAAAAGGTAAGACACAAATGCAGACTGTGAAGTAACGATGTTTATTGTAACAGTGGCAGGGAAACGACAGGTCAAGGCAGGCAGGGGTGGATAATCCAGAGTAGGAGCAAAGGTACCGGACGTCAGGCAGGCTCAGGGTCAGGGACAGGCAGAGTGGTCAGGCGGACGGCTACAGGGTCAGGACAGGCAAGGGTCAAAAACCAGGTGGATGAGAAAAAGATAGGCTGGGAAAAGACAGGACCTGACAGGACAAATGCTTGTAAGCTTGACAAACAAGAAAAACTGGCCCAGACAGCCAACACAGGTATAAATACCCAGAGGATAATTAGGGAAGATGGGCAACACCTGGGGGGGTGGAGACAAGCACAAGGAGAGGTGAAACAGATCAGGGCGTGACAGTACCCCTCCCCCCCTTCCCCCCTCCCCACCTGGGTGGGTACCTGGTTGACTGGGGTGCCGGCGGTGAAAGTCGGCGATGAGGGCCGGGTCCAAGATGTCTTTAGCGGGAACCAAGCACTTCTCCTCCGGACCATCAACCAGGTACGGGAAACCCCTGCCTCGTGGTCGAACCCTCAGGAGACGTCTCATCATGTACGCTGACTTGCCATCGATGACACAGGGGGAGGGATGGGCCTAGAAACAGAAGACAAGGGGCAGTCAGACATGGTTTTGACTCTAGACACAGAAAAGGTCAAAACAATATGGAGGGTTCGTGGCAACAGAGGACGGACAGCAGAGGGGCTAATGATCATGGAGCGGGGGGAAAGGTCTTGGCCTCCGGGGGTGTAGCCGTGGCACTATAGCGGTGTGTCAGCGCCTCAGGCTTGACCTTCTTGGATACCGGTTGGTGCTGCGGAAGCGAAGTGGCCCGAGCCTTTCTGAACCCCTCCTGGAGGTCCTGGGACTCTGCGGAGCTGGCGGAGAGGTCCGTGGCAATTTCCAAGCCCCCAGGAAGACGCCCCGGGGCAGGCAGAGCTGACTTCAGGCAATGAGTGTGGCAGGACGGGCTCCAGCCCACAATGGCACCAGTAGCCCAGTCAATAGAGGGATTGTGTCACTGAAGTCAATAGAATCCCAATTCCACAGGAACCTGAGGAGACTCAACCAGAAGGAATTAGATCATTTCACTGTGGTTCCCCGACATTCATAGGTTGACAAGGGTGGTTTGGTGGTGACTCGGCCTATAAAGACCCATCCAGCGCTCTAACAGCCATGGGAATGGGGGGGTTGAGTGGGGATGCCCAACTCGGATGCCAGGGTAACGTCCATCGGCCCCCGAGGTGATTAGTACCTGGAGAGACTTGGACTGGTGTCATGGAGACAGGGGGAGTAAGGGGAGAAGTACAATAAGACCCACCAGTGTACTCACTCCAACAAATGAGCTTGGTCTCTTGAAGGGACAGGTAGACACAAAATGACCGGCAGTACCGCAATACAGACAATACTGGGTCTCAAGTCTGTGTACGTGTTCGGCTGGAGACAGTCTAGCCCTACCGAGCTGCATCTGCTCAGGAAGAGGTGAATCGTCAGTCTTCGTAGGCTCTTGGAGGGACTCGGGTAAGCTCAGATCCGTTGGTAGTTCTTGGGCTGCCAGCTCACCCTTTACCTCCTCCGATAATCCGTCCAGGAATATGTTGAACAGCGCTTCCAGGTTCCTAGTACCCTCCGTTGCTAGTGTGCGGAAATCCACCACATAGTCTGCCACACTGAGGGTGTCCTGTCGAAGCTGGAGTAACTTCTGGGCAGCCTCTCTCCCGGACACCGGAGCCTCAAAAAACTTTCTCACCTCCACCACGAATATCTCCAGACTGAGACAGACAGCGGATTGTTGCTCCCACACCAATATGGCCCAGGCGAGTGCCCTCCCGGACATCAGCGTAATAATGTACTCTATCTTCGAGCAGTCCGAGGGGAACAAAACAAGGGAGCACTGGGAGAGAAAAGCCCGGCAGGTTCTGGAATCTCCATCATAGCATTCCGGGGGAGGTAAGAGGGGTTCCCAGGAAACCGGGGTGACGCCGCTGATACCAGCTCAGTTACAGAGGGGCAGGGAGGTTACCGTTGTGGTAGGCTGCCTAGTAGGCAACCCCCGAAATTGCTCCCGCAATGTGTTCAAGGCTAGGTCGTGACGTTCGTCCACAGCCTTGAACCCTTCCATCAGACCGCGAAGCAACTCCTCGTGCCTACCAGTGGTGGATCCTTGGGAGGAGATGGCATTGCGGAGCTGGTCCAAGTCTGCTGGGTCAGCCATGGCCAGTTTGTACTATCAGGTATCAAGGTAAGACACATGTGCAGACTGTGTGAAATAACAATGTTTATTGTAACAACAGGGGCAGGGAAATGACAGGTCAAGGCAGGCAGGGGTCGATAATCCAGAGACTGAGCAAAGGTACCGGACGGCAGGCAGGCCCAGGGTCAGGATAGGCAGAGGTCAATAATCCAGAGGTGGGGCAAAGGTACCGGACGGCAGGCAGGCTCAGGGTCAGGATAGACAGAGGTAAATAATCCAGAGGTGGGGCAAAGGTACCGGACGGCAGGCAGGCTCAGGGTAAGGGACAGGGACAGGCAGAGTGGTCAGGCGGGAAGGTACAGGGTCAGGACAGGCAAGGGTCAAAAACCAGGAGGATGAGAAAAATAGAGGCTGGAAAAGATCAGAGCTGAAAGGACATATGCTGGTAAGCTTGACAAACAAGACGAACTGGCCCAGACATACAGAAAACACAGGTATAAATACCCAGAGGATAAGTGGGGAAGATGAGTGACATCTGGGGGTGACACCTGGGGGCGACACAAGGACAGGTGAAATTTATCCTTCTAGAATTTATCCTGCTTGCCCTCTGAGAAATCTTCAAATTCCAGCCAGCTTGCCTGCCTCCCTGCCTGCCTGCCTGCCTGCCTGCCTGCCTGTTATTATGGGGGATGGGCAGCAGTGCCAATTGTCAGCCTGTGATTCAGGGCCCGATTCAATCAGCTCAGCTTTCTCCGACATCCGTGTAGCTGATGTTTTGACTGTGTCGGAGGTGGAACTGCGTTAGAGCTGTCAAATTCACAAGCTACTCCCAGCATTATACCTAAAGTGGACATTAGCATTGGCTGCACAGAGTTGCATTAAGAAGAATCCCATGCAGCCTTGTTCGAACACTAGGATGTGCGATGAAATCTAACGTACACTTAGATTAGGCTGATTGAAATCCTCATTATTTGGTTGAATGATTTTCAATTTCGAGGTCATTATTTTTTTATTTGTTTTATTAGAAGATTTTATTTTATATTTGATAAACAATACAAAACATACACATACAAACAACTACATCATACAAACATCACTACAGCACACCTGCCAAGACCCACTAGCCCCCACCAATATCTCCAGCACCCTTATCACTTTCTGCCACATGGCCTCAAACTGCACCATTTTGTTTCTCTCCATCATCCACACTCTTTACATTTATAGACAATAAAGAATTTAGCCTTTCCATTGTGGGAACGACGGAAGATTGGCTGATTTCCAGTTTTTGAGCTTACATTTTTTAAAGATAATTGATGAGAAGAGTATTGTTCAACCCATCGGGTATCTACTGCACCCTTGTCTGTCATGTCTTGAAATATACAAGAAGACGAATTGAAAGTACATTTACATTGCAGTACCTCTGACTTCATCTTTCCAACTCCACCCATAACTTTTTAATTTTGTAACATTCCTCGAAGGCATGAATTATTGAGTCATTAGTAGTTTTTCACTTCAGACATGACTCTGCCATTGTGCTGTAGAATTTGTGAATTTTGTCTCTTGTAAAATAATTAGCTCCATTATTTCTATATAGCCTAAACTTTATAGTTCTGAACTTCTAGCGCGGGTTCGACACGTGTGGCTGGCTTTGTGACAATAGCGTTGGGAAGTTCATCTCTTCTCACTGAATCTGATCTTTTCGACTCCTTCAGTCAAAAGAACAAATCTTTCGACTAATTTCATTAATTTGAGTCAGTAATGCCCAGAGTATGCAGGTACGGCGAATGATGATCCAAAAATGATTGGCTCTGTCATTTGTGCTTTAAATAATGTACATGATTGATAGGCATATAAATAAGATTATTTCTTGCTACATTTGAAGCGAGGCCTAGATGTGACCACAACCGGACTAGATGGTGAATGACTCTTGGCGGAATGCATTGCTTGACTGCGGTTGTTTGAGAATGTTGTTTGAGAACTGTAGCCCATCAAACAATTAGTTATCGAGTTTGAGTTTGTTGACCAGAGGCTATGTATGTTTGGTCCTACAAAGCTGTGTCCATCATAACATTCAATTATCAACTGTATTCATTCTTGCACCATCCGATCAACTATCAGCTCTTAAACATGTATTTTTTTCCTCTACGCTCACAATCTATTTTCCTGCTCCTATTATGACAGACAGTTGATGATCGGAGCACGCCTCTGGGGCTGGAGAAGCTGAGCCAGAGGAGCCGGTATTAGTCCTGCTGTAGGACTCACTGCGGCCAGCACTATCAGGTCAAACGAACAACTAAAATGAACTAGAAAAACGAGTCATGACTCTCAAATCAGTGAAAGAGTTGTTCAAAAAGAACGAATTGTTCGCAAACTGCACATCAGTGCGTCACAACAAGAGCAGCTGCTCACCGATTTGACAGCTCCAACGCAGGTCCACCTCAGACACTGCCAAAACATCAGCTATGCGGGTGTTGGCTATCGCCAGTTAACACTTGATCGGATTGAATCTGGGCCTAAATCCTTATTATATCTCTTTCTCTCTCGCGCTCAATCTCTCTCTCTCACTCACTCACTCTCTCATGCCCAGCCTGAGTGCATGGGAACTGGAATGGGGCTAGTCATTTAGGATAACTAACAATCTGCCTGTGTAGAATTACATGACATAGGATTTAGCACATGGAGAATGATTTAGATGTTTAATGCATTTTCTTTTTCAACAGCAAATGTATAGAGTGTGAATTGATTTGAACAAAGTTAGCCTAAACAAGCACATTTTCATTACACTGTCAGCATATAATGTACACTAAGTATACCAAATATTACAGTTGTGTCAAGTTGGCTGGATGTCCTTTGGGTGGGGGACGCTTCTTGACACACATGGGAAACTGTTGCGCGTTTAATTAACCTGTCTCCTCCCCCTTAATCTACACTGATCGAAGGGGATTTAACAAGTGATATCAATAAGGTATCGTATCTTTCACCTGGATTCGTCTTGTCAGTCTATGTCATGGAAAGAGCAGGTGTTCCTAATGCTGTGTACACTCAGTGTATATACCTTACACCATTGTTGTAAAACCCTTCATGGTTCTGTCTGCTTTATCTTTGTTATTTCAGAACTCTCCACCACGTAGACACACGTAGGGCCATGAATGTGAATGATGAGAACGTTCAGCAGGAATAAAAGTCAGCGTCTGCGTCATCATTCTGCTCAAAAACAGAAGCATCTGCGTCACCACCCCTCAGACTGGGAGGCCCTGGCTTTTCCCTGTGATTCAGGTACCTTTTATAACCAAACAGAGTGGCTGTTCCCATGTCTGCTGTGCCTCCTTCTGCAGCACCACAGAGTCAACCAGTGGGGCTGTTCCACAGTGTAGCCTGCCCTCTCTCTCCGCACCCTTTGTACTGCATCAGTACCACGCGCTCTGACGAAAGCAGCTCTCATCCTCTCATCTCTCATCCTCTCTCCACACGAGTCCCGTGGCTACAGGCAGGCAGGCAGGGTTGCTACATGCCCCTCTGTTCATCCTCCCCAAACGATAGTAGTTTTTTTGCAGGGTGTTGTTGTGATGAGCTGTAAGTCTGCAGTAACCTCAACATGCACTGAGTGCAGCATAATCACACATAATCAGCCTCTCTCTATCACAGTGGAAATGCCTTTTTTCCACACATCCTCATCGAGCGAGCACACAACAGGGAGTCACGACTCTTTCATCTCTCTCACTTGATGCTTTCTGCAGACTGTGTTCTCTCACTTAGAAAAACAGATTGACAAGTAGTTCTGAAAGCACCCAGGAGCCAAACGTGGTCCCCAAAAATTGCGCACTACTTCACATATGTGTAGCTATGTGCACCACGTCATAGCTCTCTCTCGCTCTGTTGCATGTGATTCTTGCTAGTTGTCACTAAAATGGTGAGGTGCTGAATCTCATTGGTTGGAACTCGATTGCTAGAGGCCTGGCCCACATGGGGGGAAATGTAGGGAAAATTGCACAGCATAGCTTACAGAAAACAGCTGCTTTCAAACTAGGGATTTTGTGGCTAATTGAGGTAAGACAGTAATTCTGCTTATATATTATGCAAGTTTGAACTACACATTGACACATCCAGCCCACAGTAGGAGGTTTAAAAAGTACTTATTAGTTGCCAAAGTACTGGAGCATGTCTTTAATTGAAGTTTCTTTATTGTAACCGCCTTGGAACGCAGTCCCCCAGCTAGTTGGTTGACTGAGGGGCAGATCATTGAATAAGTATCACGCTGTATGCCGTGCCTTGTGAAGCTGTGCTGTGCACATCTTCAGTGCCTTCAGAAAGTATTCATACCCCTTGACTTATTCCACATTTTGTCTACACACAATACCTCATAATGACCAAATTATGTGCATTTGCAGTGGTCAGTGGAGGCAGGTAGAGCTTTTAGTCATCTGAAGACACTGTTTACCGATGCCCCCTTATTGGCTCATCCGTACACCTCTTTGGCGTTCATAGTGGAGGTGGATGCCTCCGAGGGTGGGTTGGAGCCGTGCTATCACAGCGCTCGGGTACGCCACCAAAGCTCCGCCCCTGCATTTTTTTCCCGAAGATGCTCGGTCCGGCGGAGCAAAACTATATATAACGTGGGGGCCCGGGAGTTGCTGGCTGTGGTAAAAGCTCTGAAGGTGTGGAGACTTTGGCTTGAGGGGGCTAAACACCCTTTTCTCATCTGGACTGACTACCGTAATCTGGAGTACATCCGGGCAGCGAGGAGACTGAATCCTCGTCAGGCAAGGTGGGCCATGTTTTTCACCAGATTTAGGTTCACCATCTCCTATAGACTGGGTTCCCTTAACACTAAGGCGGATGCGCTGTCCCGTCTCTATGACACCGAGGAGCAGTCCATCGATTCTACTCCCATACTCCCGGCTTCCTGTCTGGTGGCACCAGTGGTATAGGAGGTGGACGCGGACATCGAGCAGGCATCTCGATTGGAACCCATGCCCCCACAGTGTCCAGCTGTGATTGGAACCCACGCCCCCACATTTTGTCCTCTGACAAATCAACTGTAACTTTCAGTGTTCCTCAAGGTTCCGTTTTAGGACCACTATTGTTTTCACTATATATTTTACCTCTTGGGGATGTCATTCGAAAACATAATGTTAACTTTCACTGCTATGCGGATGACACACAGCTGTACATTTCAATGAAACATGGTGAAGCCCCAAAATTGCCCTCGCTCGAAGCATGTGTTTCAGACATAAATAAGTGGATGGCTGCAAACTTTCTACTTTTAAACTCGGACAAAACAGAGATGTTTGTTCTAGGTCCCAAGAAACAAAGAGATCTTCTGTTGAATCTGACAATTAATCTTAATGGTTGTACAGTCGTCTCAAGTAAAACTGTGAAGGACCTCGGCGTTACTCTGGACCCTGAACTCTCTTTTGAAGAACTTATCAAGACTGTTTCAAGGACAGCTTTTTTCCATCTACGTAACATTGCAAAAATCAGAAAATTTCTGTCCAAAAATGATGCAGAAAAATTAATCCATGCTTTTGTCACTTCTAGGTTAGACTAATGCAATGCTCTACTTTCCGGCTACCCGGATAAACCCTAAATAAACTTCAGTTAGTGCTAAATACGGCTGCTAGAATCCTGACTAGAACCAAAAAAATGGATCATATTAGTGCTAGCCTCCCTACACTGGCTTCCTGTCAAGGCAAGGGCGGATATCAAGGTTTTACTGCTAACCTACAAAGCATTACATGAGCTTGCTCCTACCTATCTCTCTGATTTGGTCCTGCCATACATACCTACACGTACGCTACGGTCACAAGATGCAGGCCTCCTAATTGTCCCTAGAATTTCTAAGCAAACAGCTGGAGGCAGGGCTTTCTCCAATAGAGCTCCATTTTAATGGAATGGTCTGCCTACCCATGTGAGAGACACAAACTCAGTCTCAACCTTTTAGTCTTTACTGAAGACTCATCTCTTCAGTAAATTAATGTAGTCTGGCCCAGGAGTGTGAAGGTGAACGGAAAAGCTCTGGAGAAACGAACCGCCCTTGCTGTCTCTGCCTGGCCGGTTCACCTCTTTCCACTGGGATTCTTTGCCTCTAACCCTATTACAGGGGCTGAGTCACTGGCTTACTAGGACTCTTTCATACCGTCCCTAGGAGGGGTGTGTCACTTGAGTGGGTTGAGTCACTGATGTGATCTTCCTGTCTGGGTTGGTGCCCCCCCTTGGGTTGTGCCGTGGCGGAGATCTTTGTGGGCTATACTCGGCCTTGTCTCAGGATGGTAAGTTGGTGGTTGAAGATATCCCTCTAGTGGTGTGGGGGCTGTGCTTTGGCAAAGTGGGTGGGGTTATATCCTTCCTGTTTGGCCCTGTCCGGGGGTGTCATCGGAGGGGACCACAGTGTCTCCTGACCCCTCCTGTCTCAGCCTCCAGTATTTATGCTGCAGTAGTTTATGTGTCGGCAGGCTAGGGTCAGTTTGTTATATCTGGAGTACTTCTCCTGTCCTATCCGGTGTCCTGTGTGAATTTAAGTATGCTCTCTCTAATTCTCTCTCTCTTTCTCTCTTTCTTTCTCTCTCTCGGAGGACCTGAGCCCTAAGACCATGCCTCAGGACTACCTGACATGATGACTCCTTGCTGTCCCCAGTCCACCTGGCCATGCTGCTGCTCCAGTTTCAACTGTTCTGTCTGTAATTATTATTATTTGACCATGCTGGTCATTTATGAACATTTGAACATCTTGGCCATGTTCTGTTATAATCTCCACCCGGCACAGCCAGAAGAGGACTGGCCACCCCACATAGTGTGGTTCCTCTCTAGGTTTCTTCCTAGGTTTTAGCCTTTCTAGGGAGTTTTTCCTAGCCACCGTGCTTCTACACCTGCATTGCTTGCTGTTTGGGGTTTTAGGCTGGGTTTCTGTACAGCACTTTGAGATATCAGCTGATGTACGAAGGGCTATATAAATAAATTTGATTGGATTTTTGATTTGAGGGGGAAGTACTGGTGGCCCACTTTAGCGAGGGACATGAGGTTTTATTTCTCCTCCTGTTTCGGTGTGTGCTCAGAGTAAGGCTCCTCGACACCTGCCTAGATGGAAGTTAAATCCCCTCCCCGTTCCACAACGGCCTTGGTCACATCTGTCGGTAAATTTTCTCGCCAACCTTCCCCCGTCTCAGGGGAACACGACGATCCTGGTCCTTGTGGATCGGTTTTCGAAGTCCTGCTGTCTCCTCCCGTTGCCCAGCCTCCCTACGGCCCTGTTTACTGCAGAGGCCCTGTTCACCCACGTCTTCCGGCACTACGGGGTACCTGAGGACCTCATTTCTGATTGGGGTCCCAAGTTCACGTCCCGAGTTTGGACATGTATACTTGGCCTTGTGTTTTTGGTTAATGTCCTGATGGAAAGTGCATTTCTCTCCCAGTTTTCCTCTGTGCTTAGCTCCATTCCATGTCTTTTTTATCCTGAAGTCCTTAATTATTACAAGCATACCCATAACATGATGCAGCCACCACTATGTTGAAAATATGGAGAGTGGTACTCAGTGTTGTATTGGATTTCCCCCAAACATAATACTTTGTATTCAGGACAAAAAGTTAATTGCTTTGCCAAATGTTTTGCAGTATTACTTTAGTGCCATGTTGCAAATAGGATGCATGTTTTGGATTTTTTAAATTTTATACAGTCTTCCTTCTATTCACTCTGTCAATTACAGTAGGTTAGGTTTGTGGAGTAATTACAATGTTGATGATCCCTCCTCAGTTTTCTCCTATCACAGCCATTAAACTCTTTAACTGTTTTAAAGTTACTGTTTCCTTCCTCCCCAGCAATTGAGTTAGGAAGGACGCCTGTCTCTTTGTAGTGACTGGGTGTATTGATACACCATCCCATGTGTAATTAATATATTCTTTTTACCCATCTACCAATAGGTGCCCTACTTTGCGAGGCATTGGAAAAATTCCCAGGTCTTTGTGGTTGAATCTGCGTTTGAAATTCACTGCTCGACTGAGGGACCTTACAGATAATTGTATATGTAAGGTTCAGAGATGAGGTAGTCATTCAAAAATCATGTCCATGCAACTTATTGTTACTTAATTTACTCCTGACCTTATTTAGGCTTGCCATAACATAGGCGTTGAATACTTACTGTATTGACTCAAGACATTTCAGTTTTTCATAATTTCGAAAAATATAATTCCATTTTGACATTCAAATAAAATAAAATAAAATTGTATTAGTCACATGCACCGAATACAACAGGTGTAGACCTTACAGGGAAAGGCTTACTTACGAGCCCCTAATCAACAATGCAGTTTAAAAAATAATATGGATAAGAATAAGAGATAGAAGTAACAAGTAATTAAAGAGCAGCAGTAAAATAACAACAGCGAGACTATATACAGGGTGGGTACCGATACTGAGTCAATGTGTTGGGGCACCGGTTAGTTGAGGTAGTATGTACATGTAGGTAGAGTTATTAAAGTGACTATGTATAGATGATAACAGAGAGTAACAGTGGTGTAAAGAGGGGGTGAGGGGGGAGCATTGCAAATAGTCTGAGTAGCCATTTGACTAGATGTTCAGGCCATTTTGAAGCCTCTTGGACCTAGACTTGGCGCTCTGGTACTGCTTGCCATGCGGTAGCAGAGATAACAGTCCATGACTAGGGTGGCTGGAGTCTTTGATCATTTTTAGTGCCTTCCTCTGACACCGCCTGGTATAGAGTTCCTGTAGTACCTTACGGTCGGAGGCCGAGCAGTTGCCACACCAGGCAGTGATGCAACAGTCAGGATGCTCTCAATGGTGCAACTGTAGAACCTTTTGAGGATCTGTGGACCCATGCCAAATCTTTTCAGTCTCCTGAGGGTGTGAAAAGGTTTGGTCGTACCCTCTTCACGACTGTCTTGGTGTGCTTGGACCATGTTAGTTTGTTGGTGATGTGGACACCAAGGAACTTGAAGCTCTCAACCTGCTCCACTGCAGCCCCGTCGATGAGAATGGAGGCGTGCTCGGGTTCTCTTTTTCCTGTAGTCCACAATCATCACCTTTATGGGCATTGTGTGTTGGCAAGTGACAAAAAACCTCAATTTAATCATTTATAAATTCCGGCTGGAAACAACAGAATGTGGAAAAAGTCAAAGGGTGTGAATACTTTCTGAAGGCACTGTATGTTCTTCATGTACTGTACAAGGTATTCTGTCTGTGTGACTGTGCTGAAGGCTGATCGATCAGCCACACCAGTCCCCACAGAGAGAGCTGTGGCTTGGGATAGACAGGACAGACAGGACAGACAGGACAGGCTTTAAAACAAGAGAAAGAGGAGGATCAGATCAGCACTAACCACACAGCACAGGATGTTCCCATGATGCTGCCTCTCTCCGAGCCCCGCGTAACTCTTGGGGTCATGGAGCACTTTCATGGCTGGGCCTTCTGGCCATTTGTGTGAATTCCTAATGAAGCAGGGGTTGGGGAGTGCTTCCTGTAGGGTCTGAGGGAGGGAGAACTACAGATCTGTCCTGTGGGGTGAGGAGCGAGATAGGAAGTGTGGCATCTTCTGCTGACCTCTGGGCTCCCAGCTGAAGGTCAGAACTGAGAGCTGAGAACTATACACATCTCTCCAGAGGCTGCAAACACAGCAGGCAGAGTGAACACATTATGCTGTCCATTCCAATGAGGACCAATCACAGGGGGACAGGACACCATAGTGCTGCATGGACAGAAAGGAGATGTAATAGAATGCAAAGAAACAACTAATCATGCCAGAGGCAAAGATGTGATGTGGTCGCTGAAGTCTGTCATAAACCTGTGTATGACTAACATCATCTTCATATCAATGGTTAACTTGCAGCAGCAACAGCGAGGCATTATTAACTCACCTACATTTAAGATGAATAAAATGATGATTGATTCACACAAAAGCAAAGCATTCGTTTTTGACGCTAAATAATGAATGCTTTCTGCGGGTGTGTGTGGGTGTGTGTTTGCGTGCGTGCGTGCGTGCGTGCGTGCGTGCGTGCGTGCGTGCGTGTGTGTGTGTGTGTGTGTGTGTGTGTGTGTGTGTGTGTGTGTGTGTGTGTGTGTGTCTTGGAGTAGTATTTGTGAGTGTATTTGTGTGTATTCATGTGTGATTTTTTCTCCTACTAGGGGTATGCAATCACATTCACATGTCTGACACCTATTTGCCCAAGCAGCATGGCTCAATCCCGCAGGACAGGAGCATCAGGGTGGATTCACTACAGTGTCTTCATCTATCTATGGTCATTGTGACTGAATACTTTAACTTGTTGTTTGATGTGTTTCCAAAAGACAAATCAGATGAACCCTTTGCCTGACTTGAACCCAAGTCATGTGGCCCATGGCTGACATGAGCTGAAGTGCTTTAATCAGAGGTGTGTTTTCACTGGATACCTTCCCCCTCTGTCTGTCTTTTCTCTTTAATCCGTCCCAGCAGCTGACAGTGGAGCAGCAGACTCGTTTCTCTCTCGTCCTGGCTCTTAATATGCTTCAGCTGCTGTGTGATAATGGACACACTCCCCAGTGTGGGCTTCCTCTGTCACACCACTGATGTTATTAAACCACCAGGCTTTGAAGCCTGACTGAATGTCAGCTAAAACCATCCCTGCACGGGGGACATACTTTCAGGCAGATAATAAAAGGTATCTTAACTGTTATGATTGTTTTTGTCTGAGAAAAATGGGGGGAGATCCCTCATCTCAAATTACTCTGTCTGAAATTGCAGCGTTCAAAGCCTCTGATGCTCTCCTTTTCTCTCTCTTTTCTCTCTGTCCTTTGGTGTGCCCTGAGCCAGGGGATAGTGTTACATGCATGGGGCGGCTGTCAGATAGAGTAGGGGAAGGCAGGCAGGGATAAGGACACCTATGGATGGTGTGGAGATAACGCAGAGGGGTCCTGCCTCCCTCCGTCAACGTCAACGAACACAAGCGTACTTCAGAGAGCTAAAGTGCATACTCATACACACTAAGACAGCCATATAGCTTCTGGCCTTTTAATGAACCCACCAGCATCTGAAAAGATGAGAGGCTTCATAACAAGGATGAGTGAGATACTTCATAACCACAGTATTATTGTCATGTTCGAGGAGATATGGTTCAAAGAACATTTCACCATTCTCAGTTGGGTAGTGACAATGCCATGAAATCCTTGTTTATTTTTTGTGGTCTTCTTGTCCTCTCAGGCTCGATGCAGGCACCTGTCTCACTTCCTCCCTGTGTGACAAGGCATCTCGTTAAATCCACTCCTGAGGGAGTGCTCTTGATATCTGTTAGTAGTGAGAGGTCTTAGCCCATTCTGCTGAGATGATGGGTCCATGAAGATACTGTATGGGTGGTCAGCTCCCCTAGCACTCTAGTCCTGGCCATGTTAAATGGATATTGGTTCAGGAAGTGCATCTATTGATTGTAGAGGGTTTTCATGGTTATTAATAGCCCAGAGGAGATCCTAATGGGACGTATACTTCCTGGGGTTGGTTGATTCATGATACTTTCATTGGATCCATAATCATCCTTTTTCTGTCTGTCTGTCTGTCTGTCTGTCTGTCTGTCTGTCTGTCTGTCTGTCTGTCTGTCTCTGTCTGTTTGTCTGTCTGTTGCCTCTGTTCACCCCACATAATGTTTCTGTCAGACAGAGAGATGCCACTGCATATCCTGCCAGCAAGCTGAGGCCGGGGAACAATACTCTGATCTGGCAGCTCATGCAATGTCAAATAATTCATAAGCCATTTTTTCATCTTACAAATGTGCTTTTAAAAAGCTTTTTCTTGTCTGCGGTTTCAGTGTGTTAAGGGTTAACGCATGCACCTCATCTGCTCTGTTTCCTCAGAGACCAGGCTGGCCCAGAGCACGGCCCCGGGCACAGATCCAGTGGTACCGTACACTGCTGTGTGTTACGCCCTGCTGGTTAGAGCTCCTAGCTGCCTGCCATAGCCTACTGCCCTACAACTCCCCGCTGCCCAACTGAAACAGCAGCCAGAGCCTCCATTTCACACCCAGGAATCTCATCTCCTTCCTCCTGCCCTAGTGTCCCTCACTGCCCACCCACGCATCTTACTGCCTCAGACAGCGTTCTACCCTGGAGCTCAATTCTCACAGAACTTGCTACGGCTTAATGGAGGGTGAATTTACTTTGCATCGGCTCTTTATTGTTTCTGGGTTATTTATTTTGTGCTGGCATGGTTGAAAACAGCAATTAATAGAATATAATAGAATAGAATATGAAAATGTTCCTGTGAATGTGTTGTGATGACACATAACAGGACATATCATTACCCTATTATGATAAACTCGAGAGAGTGTGTTGCCTCTTCGGCTCTTCTAGCTATATCCGGTACACTGGGAGGCAAAGGAAGACTGATGTTACTGAGGGGAGCGTTCTTTGTTTAAAGTGAGTGTCCCATCTCACCCTGCCTATGTAACAGGCAGCAGCTGGAAAAGGAAATGTGACTTGTTTTTCCTACATTCTTTGGCTTTGTGCTCCCCAGGAGCCTTCCTGACTAACACAGTCAACACGCCTTGGTTATTTTTAATGTTAATTTGAGCAAGCCACTCATTTCCTTTCAGCCTGCGGAAGTGAGACATGGTTTTACTGTGCATGAAGATATTGTAAACACCAGCTTTATCTCTAATCGGTCATCATACTGTGCCCCAACTGTCTTTATCCACATAACAACAATTTTGTGGCAAATGCAATCGTATGCACAGCACACCAATTTTCTGATTCATTTCTATTGGAGAGTTGTAAACTAATCTAATGAATAGTCTCTCTGCTGAACAGATTTCCTCTGTCTCCCTCCACTGTTTTTTCCTCTTCGGGCCCCCCATTGTGGAATCTTACTACTATGGCACAGTGCAGGGCCAGTGTATAACATACCGCTGATATCCTCTTGATTCAACCCCTGACTCCCTCACCTGGATCTCTGAAGACCAAGCTGGGAGGGGAGGGTCTCAGAGTCCATGAAGCCACAAAGGAAAGGAGATGGAGCGCAGACTGTGTCTATTTTTAGCAGGCCCTGGCAGGCGACTATATATAGAGATGGAGAGTGAGTATGGCTGGCTGGCTGCAGGTTGGGGAGGGCTGGGTATAGAGTCATGGAGACGGACAGGCTGACTCTGACTCTGCCTTGGGTCCTGGCCTAGAACACTTACTCTATCTGGCTGTTGGGCTTCTGACGCTGTATAGCTGTTGTCATGGTCACCCTGGTGCAATACACTGCAACATAAAACAACAGAATGCAACACAATTATAGGATGGCTGTGAACAGTCTCATCAGTACCATCCTGACACTTCAACACTTTGTTGAGATCACTACTCAGTGAAGGGACGATACAGATAAGAGATTTGAACCCTTTACAATGTTTGTCTTATTTGAGGGGTGGTAAGTGAACTTAATCATGGTCTGTTACAGTTCTGGACTTAGTTTCTGCACAGGTTCCTTTGTTGACATACCAACCGTTGCTGAGCCGGGTTTGTTATGATTCAGCGTGCTGTCTGACTCAAATCACGAGGGGCTGTTTGAGGTTTTGTTGCTGGTTTTTATAACTATGACACCCCGCTGCTGTAATGCCAGTCTCAGCCACGCTGGTGGTTTTCAGTCAGCTGGTGTGATCATCTGTTGTTTCAGGTGCCACATTGTGAGCGCAGGAGTGGACAGCTGCACACTTGCCCAGTTAAATCAACGCTCAGACGTCACCGGGCTCCATTTGGAGTCTCTCCTACAGCAGGGATATGTGCTCAGAGGGACAGCCCCATCTGGATGGTTTACAACATGGAAAGAGTACCACTTATGGTATCATGAAATCATTCCAGCAGGGAGCAGCGTCTATTACACTACTATACTTGTAATCACATGTTCCAAGGTATTCTAACCATTTGAGAATGTAACGCTGAATTGTATATGCAGAACTCCCCACTGATCATACTGAAAAGGATGATCTCATGAATCCCCTTGGAGCAAACAGACAGTCACACTTTGAGTTCCACTGGAAGAACAAAGCAAACAAGCAGCGGTAATAACAGCCTTTACCTGATCTTTAGAAGCCTACTCTACAGATAGACACCTTGAATTATTCAGCAGATGGGCTGTGTGTGTGTGTGTGTGTGTGTGTGTGTGTGTGTGTGTGTGTGTGTGTGTGTGTGTGTGTGTGTGTGTGTGTGTGTGTGTGTGTGTGTGTGTGTGTGTGTGTGTGTGTGTGTGTGTGTGTGTGTGTGTGTGTGTGTGTGTGTGTGTGTGTGTGTGTGTGTGTGTGTGCAGGGAAAATGCCATGGCTGAATATCAAATAACTCTCCTCATGAGTCCTGCCCCCGGCCTTTTTACATGTGCGCCAAAGGTCTTGTCCTTTTGCATTATGGCACATTCGTAATTTATTAATGAGTTATTTTGGAATAGGAAACCTTACAACCTGCTCTTGACTTTCACCCTCGTGCATCATGTTTTAAATGCCACATTTATTCAATTTTTTTTGATGTCTCCACTACATGGTTACACTATTCTGGAGTGGATATT
>NC_088229.1:31212968-31220468 GCF_036934945.1 Oncorhynchus masou masou
TGAATTGTTCTTATAGCAACTCTCATACAGCTCCTGTTTGATAGACACTAGGCATTTCCTGTCTGAATAGGGTAAGTGAGAAAGGGGATACAGAAGGAAATATTAAGTAATTCCCCATGATTGGAGCATATCTCCTTCCTGTCTGACTGCATGTGTTGAGGGCTACCGTGTGAGTCGGCCACTCCCAGAGGTGAGACGTTCCACACAGGAAGGAGATGGGAAGCAGAGAATAATCTTTAAAGCAAAAGAGAGCTGAAGAGAGCTGAAGAGAGCTGAAGAGAGCTGAAGAGAGCTGCCAAGTAAAACAAGATGTGAAATCACTTCTGATGAGAAGAAAAACACTTTATCAGATTTTCTTTCATACTGCAAAATGTGCTCTGAGTTAGCCTAGCAATCAGAATCAGCCATAGCTTAAAGCATAGTAAGTGTTAGTAGTAGTAAGCCCAGCAAACCGGGAACATTCTCAGAACATTCCCAGAACCCGATAGGGTTTATTCTAACATTAGGATGATAACCTCCCAAAACAATACTTTTTTTGATAACAAAATCTATTTTTTTTCCTCAAATGTTCTAACGATCACAAAAATGTTGTGCACATCTGTAGCAACCACCACAGAACATTCCCCCAAACGTTTCATTAGGTTTCCAGCTAATGTAATAACGCCGCGTACCAGTAATGTTTTCCCAGCAAAAATGTGTCTGTGAAAGTTCCCAGAACTAGGAATGTTCCTGCAACATTAGGCAAATGTTTTATACAAACATTCTATGATTATTAGCAGGACTGGACAGTTGTTTTGTGATGACAATATTTGCCGCTAACCAAACAAATTTTCTGTGAACTTTCACAGAAACAATTTTCTTCACTAAGTTAGCTCCAAGCTAGCCTGGGTGTCAGTTAGCAAAACAGAAATGGCCTGGGTTCAAATTTAGCGATTAAACCAAGTTAGCTTGTGCTAAATTGTATACACTGCAATGCTGAGAGTTTGGCCTGTGCTCAGACAGACAGGCTTAGATCTAGCCTAGATCTTGATCGTCAAGATTGTGCCCAACCCAGGGTTTTCAGCCTGTACACACATGGGCAGAATTGACCAAAGACAGTGCGATTAAACAATTCCATTATCCTCTGCAGACAATCTCATTCTAGCAGGCCTCTCATGTTCAGCAACACTGACAGCGCTCCAAAACACTGAGGACATCCTCCATGTCCCTGACCATCCTTCCTACTCTGTCCTCGTTTATCTCAAACCACTTTTCCCTGCCTCCTCTGTGACTCTATCGGTTAAAGCTCTCTCCTCCAGCCTCTCAATTTTGTATCTCGTCTAGACATCTCATTCTATATTACCCGCTTCACTTGCATCTCAATGTTTTCTCTCTCTGTTTAAATGAAGCTGACGCAGCACCTGCGAGAGTCGACCATACAGTATTTAACTGGAGGAGGAAGGAGAGCCGTCTCACGTATGGGATATAGAGTAGATTTTTTTGGGACATTTTTTATTGAACCTTTATTTAAGTAGGCAAGTCAGGAGATAAGGCTGAGCAGTGCTGGCTGAAGCCAAGCAAAAGTGAAATGATAGAGCCATGTGGTTGAGAACGGCAGGAGGCTTAATCCACAGTAATACGTCTGTAGATGAAGGAGGGGATAAGCCCAGCTAACTGACACAGATCCATACGGCTGCAGATTCAGCCTTCCTAGAAGCAACAGCAGAGTAGACTATAGGAGGAATCCCACTACTACGTGGACAGAGCTTCTACTGTATCTAGGGTTGAGTCAGGCTAGTATTTAGTATTTATTAGATTCCCTATTATCTGCTGCCAAGACAAATGAACAATATAAAATCCACAACACCACAACATTATAATGTGTGTGAAGAGTGTGTGTGTGTGTGTGTGTGTGTGTGTGTGTGTGTGTGTGTGTGTGTGTGTGTGTGTGTGTGTGTGTGTGTCTTCACTGCCCACGTTGTGCCGTGAGGTGTTGTTGTATCTGTTTTTTTTAAATCTGATTTTACTTCTCACTTGTGTTACTTGATGTGGAATAGAGTTCCATGTAGTCATGGCTCTATGTTGTACTGTGCATTTCCCAGAGTCTGTTTTGGACTTGGGGACTGTGAAGAGAACCCTGGTGATATGTCTTGTGGGCTACACTTGTTCATTTAGCAGACAAGATTTGTTTACAATTCCATGCCGCTATTTTATTTTATGGTATGAAGAATAAAATTGAATATAGATGAATAAAATAGAAAGGATATTTTCTCGAAATGCTTTGATGGAGTGCTATTCTGTGTTGAGCGGTTAACAAAGAAATGGGTACTCTTATATGCTTCATTTATGCAACTTTAGTTGTGATACAAATGTTGGGCTATATGTTTAGATTTATAATACATTCTAAGGCTGTATGATTTGACTCTAATGATGATTTGAAAAAAGTTCCATGAAAGGCAAGAGCTCTGCTTTGTTACTTGCACAGGCCGCACACACTTCATCAGTCTCTCATTCACAATTTGACAAGCACTTGATAATGCCTCAAATTTTCCAGCTGCATCCCCTTTGTGTGGCCATAATGCCCCCTAAAAACATCCATGCCTTTTGTGACCAGTGGCTGTTGTGCCCTTGGGCTGAATATAATAATTATAATTCTCTTCTCTCGGCTGCGTGCCGAATCACCTCTCACTCACATGGCTCGAAGCACCTCTCACTCACATGATTCGAATCACCTCTCACTCACATGATTCTCAGTCACGTGATCGGGTCTATCCCCCATAGTACAAAAGTTGACTTCCCCTGTTCTGTGCGAGAAATAAATATTCCAAACATAATCTGGGACAGTTGTGGGATGTGATAGATCCAAAATTAATACGAGCATTAAAAAAACAGTTTTAAGCAATGAGGCTGATGCAACAGATCAGAACGTTTAGCTTAAAATGTTGATAAACGAATAGGCTATTTCTTCACAGCAATGCGCACACACAGAAGGCGCAAATGTTCCATTAGCAGGAAAACACCACAAATGCAATTATGCATGTAATGATTTTATTATAAAGGTGCATTTTTATGGTGAAACTGATCTTCCCCAAACTTGAAAACACTCGCTCTGCGTATGTATGCCAGTTAGGTACTACACCCATTGTAAAGCGGATTAATGTGCTTCATATGAGTAATTTGGCCACTTTAGTTGTGATACAAACCTTATGAAAACATATAGTCTAGGCTACATGAATTGTGCAACTACGATTTGAAAAAGTCACCAAAAAAAAGCATGCTTTGTTTCTTGCCCTAAGCTGAGAATCATTCACAAGTGATAATATATCAATCACAAGTCATAGGCTAATATTGTCACCCATCACACTATTCTTAATGTAATCTTGTCTTTACATATACTAAATAATATATGTGTGAAATTAGTTTTAATTTAGAATGGACCATTATCATGCACTTGTATTGAACAGGGGCAGCGGGGGGAAAAAACATGTCATCTGTGCACTTAAGTCGCGAATGAAGGATGCCTTTCCCGTGATTCATTTTCATGCCAGCCAGGTAGACTTTACTCCTGTTTTAAAGAGAAGCAATTTGCTTAATATTACGAAGGTGGAGAAATAAATATAGTAAGTCTAGCCTATAGAAAGCTGATGGGATCTCTCTGTTATCTCATGCAATTGCATAGCCTATAGACATGTTGCTCAACATGAGCTCATGGGCTGTTTGATGAGATGTTAGATGTCAGAGTGATTAGATGAACAATAGAGTGCTGAGCACCAGGAAGTTAGCAAGTTTAAAAGGCTACTAATGTTCAGCATCAGAGCTTGGAGAAGCCTAGTTACTGTGACTAAATGGTCATGTGGAGTTTGACTGCCGTCATGACTCGTGACCGCCAGCGTGGTGGTAACACGGTCACCGTAACAGCCCTACTTCTGAGCTGTGTGTTAGCTGTTTGAACAGACCGTTTTGTGCTTTTAACATGTCAATACCTCTCACAAAGACAAGTAGTGATGGAGTCAATCTCTCCTCCACTTTGAGCCAAGAGAGATTGACATGCATTTTATTGATATTTTCCCTCAGTGTTCTTTTAAGGGCCAGCCGTGCTGCTCTGTTCTGGGCTTTTAGTTTTTAATATATTTACGACTAGATCGTTACTTGCTACCCCTTCTGAAAGTGACTGCAGCTCTATATGAAGTGCGGCAGTGATTTGACTTACTGTGGTCAAGCTGAGTAAATACTGTAAGTAAATGTAAACATTGTAAATCTTTATGGTGTATGTTATGGTAGAGAGGTTACCTGGGGGTATCTTTCCTGTTCTCCAGGCTGTCACAGAGCCCCTTAGACGGGGTCGACCTCCCGCTGCTGTCAGGGTCCTGGGAGGGGGGCATGGGGTAGGACTGGTTAGGTAGGGGTGTGCGACGGCCCTCTCCTCCCCCTCTCTGGGGCTTGATGGGGCCGCTCAGGCCCGTTTCTGAGCTCCTCTTCATGGCCTGTAGCTGGGCCAGGGGCACGATGTCGCAGGCTTGGGGCCGGTGCCAAACCGTCTGCTGGCTGGCACTGTTGTAGTAGTAGAAGCGGTTGTTGTGGCTGTCAAACAGCTCCCACCACTGGCTGCCGTCGGACTGGCGCACGGTGGCGCCTGGGGGGGGCTCCCAGCCACATTCCCCCGAAGCCAGGTTCACGTACATGCGCTCCTGCGAGCGCGGCTCCAAGATCTCCACCCAGTCACAGCTGGAGAGGAGAGAGGGGGAACATGGAAAATGAGTCAAGTTTTGAAGACTGTACTGTATATGACCACTGTATACTGAAAAATGCAGTGCTTTCAAAACATATTCACACCCCTTGACTTTTTCCACATTTTGTTGTGTTACAGCCTGAATTTAAAATGGATAAAAAATGTATTTTGTGTCACTGGCCTAGAAGCGGCAGGTAGCCTAGTGGTTAGAGCGTTGGGCCATTAAGTGCAAGGTTGCTAAATCGAATCCCCCGAGCTGACAAGGTAAAAATCTGTCGTTCTGCCCCTGAGCAAGGCTTTTCCTAGGCTGTCATTGTCAATAAGATTTTGTTCTTAACTTATAGGGGGCAGCATTTTCACTTTTGGATAAATAGCGTGCCCAATTTCAACTTCCTGCTACTCATGCCAAGAATATAAGATATGCATAATATTAGTAGATTTGGATAGAAAACACTCTGAAGTTTCTAAAACGGTTTGAATCATGTCTGTGAATATAACAGAACTTATGTAGCAGGCAAAACCCAGAGGACTAACCGTTCAGAATTCGTTTTTTTAGGTCTCTGTCTGTTCAATGGGATCTCATGGGGAAACGATATTTCTTAGGAACTTGTTTTCAGTTCCTACCGCTTCCACTGGATGTCACCAGTCTTTGGAATTTGGTTGAGGTTATTAATTTGTGCAATGAAGAAGTAGGCCATCTAGGAACTGCGTAACACTGTTGAGAGTTGGGCGAGACGTGAAAAGTAGCTTGGTTTGTTGTGTTCCTGTATTGAACACAGAAAGACCCGTCTTCAATTTCATCGATTATTAACGTTTAAAAATACCTAAAGTTGTATTACAAAAGTAGTTTGAAATATTTTGGCAAAGTTTATAGGCAACTTTTGAAATATTTTGTAGTGACGTTGAGCATTTTGGAAGCTGTTTTGTTCTGGATCAAACGCGCAAAATAAATGGACATATTGGATATATATGGACGGAATTAATTGAACAAAATGACCAATTGTGATGTTTATGGGACATATTGGAGTGCCAACAAAAGAAGCTCGTCAAAGGTAAGGCATGTTTTATATTTTATTTCTGCGTTTTGTGTAGTGCCTGCAGGGTTGAAATATGCTACCCTCTTTGTTTACTGTTGTGCTATCATCAGATAATAGCTTCTTATGCTTTCGCCGAAAAGCCTTTTTAAAATCTGACATGTTGGCTGGATTCACAACGGGTGTAGCTTTGAGTATCTTACATGTGTAATTTAATGAAAGTTAGATTTTTATATCATTTTTTAAAATTTGCCGCACTTCATTTTCCCTGGTTTTTGCCCAAGTGGGACGCAACCGTCCCCTATACCATAAGAAGTTAACTGACTTGCCTAGTTAAATAATTTAAAAAATACCCCAAAGTGGATTTATGTTTGATTAAAAATGAAAAGCTGAAATGTCTTGATTTAACATGTATTCAACCCCTTTGTTAAGGCAGGCCTAAATAAGTACAGAAGTAAAAATGTGCTTAACAAGTCACATAAGTTGCATGGACTCACTCTGTGTGCAATAATAGTGTTTAACATGACTTTTGAATGACTACCTCATCTCTGTACCCCACATATACAATTATCTGTAAGGTCTCTCAGTCGAGCAGTGAATTTCAAACACTGTTTCAACCACAAAGACCAGGGAGGATTTCCAATGTCACTTACACTTTGGATGGTTTATCAATACACCCAGTCACCCAGTCACTGCAAAGATACATGCGTTCTTCCCTAACTCAGTTGCTAGAGAGGAAGGAAACCGCTCAGGGATTTCACAATGGGGCCAATGGTGACTTTAAAACAGTTAGAGTTTAATGGCTGTGATAGGAGAAAACTGAGGATGGATCAACGACATTGTAGTTAAACCACAATACTAACCTAAATGGTGGCATGAAAAGAAGGAAGCCTGTACAGAATATAAAATACTCCAGAAAACTTGTTTGCAATAAGGCACTAAATTGAAACTGCAAAACATGTGTCCAAGAAATTAACTTATTGTCCTGAATACAAAGCGTTATGTTTGGGGCAATCTAACACAACACGTCACTGAGTACCACTCTTCATATTGTCAAGCATGGTGGTGGCTGCATCATGTTATTGGCATGCTTGTCATCGGCAAAGACTAGGGAGTTTTTGGGGGGATAAAAATAAATGGAATTGAGCTAAGCACAGGCAAAATCCTAGAGGAAATCCTGGTTCAGTCTGCTTTCCACCAGACACTGGGAGATGAATTCACCTTTCAGCAGGACAATCTAAAACACAAGGCAAAATCTACAATGGAGTTGCTTACAGTACCAAGACGACAATGAATGTTTCTGAGCAAAGCTCTTAGAGACTTACCTGGAAAGACTCACAGCTGTAATCGCTGCCAAAGGTGATTCTAACATGTATTGACTCAGGGGTGTGAATACTTGAGTAAATTTGATTTCTGTATTTTATATTCTATCCATTTAAAAACAATAAAATGTGTAATAAGTCAGGGTGTATGAATACTTTCTGAAGGCACTGTAGGTCAAAGCAGTATTTTTCTCCCAACCTGGAAAATCAGTGATGATGTCAAATATTTTTGATCAGCTAAGTGAACACGTCTTTGTGTATGAGTCTGGGCGTGTACAGTACGGGCACATTTGTGTGTGTGTGAGGGCTTTCCGGTCCTAAGCATACAACCATTCCACTGAGTCAGACCTGAGTTAGGTTGTTCTGTGGTAGAGTAACCAACAGGTGCAGCAGCTTTTTATCCCTACTAGTCCTTAGCCAGGAGCTACTTCACTGA